>NW_026853298.1:0-45769 GCF_026571515.1 Ruditapes philippinarum
TCTTTCCACGCGCCTTTTATGAATAAATTGTGTTCTTAGGATGACGACATTTTGCAGTTTTGCATTTTCTACTATAAGAACAAAATGCTGAATGAAAATAAAAGTTTTCGTAATTTCTTTTCAAATGATAGTTAATTGTAACATGCATGAAAAAGAATCTTATACTATGCTATCGGTCTGTGGAAAATGAAGCCCTCGGGTAACTATGGAGCGGGAACTCATGAACGCCTCGTTACCGCCAGAAACAGTTACTCTCGAACTAGATATCCCGGTCTGTACCTGCAGCCGATGTAAGATCCTAACACAGTAGTTTGGTATCAAAGGTCAATGGACGCTTTGAAAATAGTTGGTTGCTAATGGAAGAAGATGCTACAGAATTCATTAGTTGTTGAGGAAATTTAATTGGCTGCAAAAGCAATCATTTTAACAGTTATAGAAATACAAAGGTTGCTACGTAAATCTAAACGCCCCCGATGTAAATGTTAATTCTAAGTCCATAATTTGAACAATTTTTGTAGCGATCCTTTACATAAAGTTGGTTATGCAAATAATATCTTAGTTCTTATCTCATAAAGTTCAAAGAAAAAGTTTATAAAAGTTTATAAATACATAAACTATAATAGAAGAAATAAAATATAAGGAAAACACCAATGTCCCCAGGGGCTTGATCACATTTGACCAAAATACTGTTTTTGAAAAAAATATCGTAGAGCTTCACTACAATATGCTTCATGCCGATTATCTTAGTTTTAGCCATTGCGTGTTTCAGTGAAAAGTAGGATATATATTTCAATATTACAAAAGTCTCTCCTACGGGCAAGGCCAATATTGACTAGATTCAAAGAGCCATGGTATGAACAAATTCCATAAAGGTTCACGAGACATTTCGTTATATAAAATTCGTCCTTGATATCAATGTTCTGCCTTTCTTAAATTTCTTTGTTGACCGATATCGTTTATATTCTGTACTGAATACCGTAAGTGGTCGTCTCAATCTGATGAAATCAGCTCCTCACTAACGCTACACATAAGGATTTAATGGTCACCTTCTCGTGACCTTTTAAACAACCAATCAGCTTACAAACGTTTGAAAGCGATGTTTGTAACTTAGTGTAACCCCATGTAAAACCAGTACTTAGTAGGTAATATTCGTGATTTCGAGAGAACAAACACGGCGTTGTCCATATAGTCGGCAGGTAATCTGGCAAAAATATTGTCCATTAAAAATTGAGTCAATTGTTTCAAGTTAATTTGTTTTAAATAATGTCAAATATTTTTTTCTAACAACAAAAAAACAAAAAACAATTTGTTTAATTCCACGGACAACGATATTTTGATACCTGTCTGTAAAGGAAGGTTTGATTACATGGCTCGAGAAATCCGTAAATTTATGTTAACTTCTCTGTAAATGTATCATTATGTGCGCAGTTTTTATGCAAGAACTATCACCTCTATTGATCAAAGCACACCGATGTCCCATAACTAGCTTCAATTCAATCTACAGGCCTATAGCGGTGTATTCAAGAGTCGGGTCAACGTATGATAATTGATACAGCATCTTAACAATTTTCTATTTATGGACGGTTTTATGATAGCCGTAGAATGCATATATGTTATTTATATATAATACTAATATCATGACGCATTTTCATTAACCTTAATGTTCATTTCATTTTGGCTATTGCATACACTAAGAGTAATTTCAAACACAATATCTCACAAAGTGTAATTTTGAATGATCTCTGTCGGCAATCATTAAAAATAACGAATTTACTAGGTAAGCATCGTCCTGCCAAACAACTTTTTAAACCGCTTTTAGAAAATCCTTTGTTTTACAGTTTATATAAGCTTTTAGCTTGAAGTGATTTCATTCAAAGGTGTTTGATATCCATAAAAGGAACATCGAATTTGTAGCACTTAGCGAATTACCTAACAGGTCAAAGATTTTCGTCAAAGGATTTTTACTTGACGCTCAAGTTAAAAAAGTTCTAACGACAGAAATATGTTTGAAATGAAATAAGGGCATTTCACAAACTTTTACGTATTTGAGTTGATGTATACTTATTAATTCTAATATGAAATACATTACAAAATGATTTCCGTAATAGGCTTTAGAATTGTGATTTCAAACTCTGTTATATTGTTATAATTAGAACATTTCTAAAGCACATGTCATTATTTATGTCTAGGACAGAAATATAAATGCTACAAGTACAAATGTTGCTGCAATGCAGCAATTGAGAAGCTCCGCGCAAAAAATTGGCTCATTACAGATTCCTTACCAAATTATTCATACGCACAGGTCATGTTATATTCAGATTAAGTACTATTGTAGATTTTTTCCGAATGTTTTGTAAACCATTTTTTGCATAATTGTACTTATCTTATGCACTGTCCATAATTAAAAAGAGGGGAAATATATCAAATATAAAAGAATGCTTTTACTGATGCCTACCTGGTACGGAAAGTAATTCCATTGAATACAAACAAAACTAACAAGACTTGTAAATGTTATGTGTCATGACTACACTGTGTTCTGTTTGTGTCACTACTGAAGTCAGAAACATAAGATGATAGAAATATCAAAGTCTGTTTTTTATTATAATTGTAAGAAATATACAAATAGTAACAAAAGGGACTAATATCATAATATTGTAATATTACATGCATTTTTTTTCATGTCAAATTAAAAAAAAATGGTTTATTTCGATACTGAAAGTAGATCACATTCTGGAATGAAAAGATGGGATGAATTTCAAAGAGACCAAATTCAGGATTTTTTGTTTGTTTTACACGCGTTACATGGTGATACAGTATTTATCAATATCATAGGAGACTGTTACCTGAATTTTAGGAGAGTATGAGAAAATTAACTTCCATCATGTTCGTGCGAGTCAAAGATATAAAAGCTATTTGACATTGGTGATATATTTAAAAAATCTATTGTTAATTTGATTTATTGGGAGATCAGTATACCTTTTTGTTGAATTGCTTTAAAACAATTTATTAAAAGCATTACATTTAATGAGGGTCCATCCGCCCGTAAGGCCACAAAATGCAGCTTTCGTTGCCGACTACGGACCCCACGGACATGTCACCAGTCATACCCTTAATGAGTTATTTTGAAGCACAAAGTGGTATGCAATACCAATGTCGCCAATGAAATATAACTTTATATACTAAAGTTTAATAATTTCAAAACAACCAATATATCAACATATAATTATTTAACATTTAATTTCATAATATAAATCAAGAATAATTATTATAAGCAAAATTATTAAAGTCTTATGCCTGAAATCTTTTTTATATTGACAAATTCAATCACTAATAGCATACTTGGTTTGCTGTGTGTAAATTTAATTCAAAATGTAACAAGTTATAATTTCATGCACTACTAAATAGGGAAATAACAAATTTATAACCTAAGTGTCAAAAATCAGAACAATTATAGTTATTTATAGCTTTCGAATTCATGTACAGCAGAACTGCTTTCCGGTTCTCATTCATTAATATGGCATGCTGCGAATCACCGAAGGGTAAACCAATATAGAATTCGAAAGGAGTTCTTGAATGCGGATTTATTTTTAGCTGTAAATCGAAGGGATTAATTGATCAAATCCGGGCCCATGGACAAAAAAATAGTAAACACAAATAGCTCCGCGCCTGGAGCAATAACAGATATTAAATATACTCTAAGAAAACCTGCATTCGTATAAAACTTGCATTAAATGATGCTTGAAGATCGCCCAACACGACATGTTTGTTGGGCTTTTTTATACATATATTTGTTTAATTTAGCTTGATATATTATCTGCTTTGTGAGTTAGTCTTCCGAACGCTTGTTTAGGATATGCAGGTTTAATAACCTCTGACCCCCTTTCAACCCCATCAGTGTAATTTTCCCCAATATTCTTGTTCAGACCGCATGCTATATTGTCCTTTGACCAGATGCCGCCTTTCATGAAATGACAAAGTGTTACATTGAATGTTCCAAAATAAAACCACCGTATTAACACTAATGAGAAATGAATTTAATATTCCAACATTTCATGTTAAATATTTAAGTCTGCGTAAGCCGGGACAGTGGTTGCATTGATGGTAGCATGCAATTTCAGGTACCGTCCATGAACAGACCCAATTAAACCGAGTGAGCATCATAATTAATATTGACGTTCGAGCGTTTATTTGGAATTCTGTTTCTCTCCCTCAAATGAAACCGTGAGCTTTTTGGTATTTTGCATACTAAATAGTACGTGCATTTTACAGAGATGCAATTTTCACTGTTATGACCTTGGGAAAATATGTCGCTGGTCCAACTTTAAAAAAGGGAATAAAAGTACCGCGCACAATTATCAACTTTTCCTCGACTTATCACTTAAATGTTTGGAATGCATACAATAACTCTACAGTAGTAACAAACAACTTCACGCAAATCAGTCTTAACGGAAACCATTTTTCAAATCAATAATGTATTGTACACTTTTACTATATTTGACAGTCGTTTTGTATGATGATAAAAAAAAACATCGGTATATATATATATTTTTTTTTTTAATTTCAGCAACATAGTTGCTCATTTATTTTCCCCGTCCATGTGGAAAGTGGGGTCGGGGAACCATCCACCACTTCCACTTACAATATGATACATCTATCCCAATATATGAACATACAAAGTTATATTATATGATAATAGTGTTTTCAACATAACAACAGAACTAAAAGAAAACATACATATTCATATAATATATAATGTTTGAAATGAGAGAGAAAAAAAAATGTTCCATGGGGCAGATTTATATAGTGTTTAAAGCTGGGGGTTTTTATGTTAAAAAAAAATATGTTTCACAAATCTTAAAAAAAACATTTTCTAGCCAAAGCTAACTGCCATGTTTTGTATGTTATATTATTTTGATTGTACATAATTCACATATTTAGTGTATATATTCAATGCTAATGTATAACAAGTTCACAGACAAAAAACTGCAGCTTAATATAATAAAGCAATATTAATTGTAGTGAGCACTGGTACCTGTAACAAAACTATCTCTAATGCTCTATATTTGCTATATACTACAGTCTTATCGCAGTATATTGCCCATATAGAGCATGGAAGACAGTCTGTCTCAAGTACATGTGGTATTGAGAAAGTAAACAATCTTTCTAGTATGCTTAGGAGTTGTCTTCCCTTAAACCACTTATATTTATGTTTCAGATGAAATATAATGGGTTAATGCCTAATTGCTAGAAAAAAAACAACAACTTTTAAATGTTAATATGAACAAGTTCTTTCATCATGTAAGTTCTTAAAAAAAAAATTTTTTCACTGCTTTAAATACTTCAGGTCTAACCTAGACAGGTGAATTGTACACTTTTCATAGTCAAAGACTAAAACTTATAACACTTATTACAAAATGTGTCTATACAAATTTATGTACATAAATAATACACAAATTATCAGAATATAAAATACAAATGTAGACAGAAAGCTTTATGTATGAATTGATTCATAAAAAAAAAATTGATATAATAAAAGGTTTTGGTGTAAACTACTAGAGTTTCCTTCTTAAAGAAAAAATGATAAATAAAACGATTGAAAATGAGAATCAAAAAGGATGTGAATAAGGGCGGTGGAAGACCACATCATAATGGTAGTGGGTGTAGAGATCAGAAAACTTTGTTTTTTTCTTTTTTTTTTTTTTTTGCTTTGCATATATTATGTTAAATAGAAATTTCATAAAAAACCTTTCAAGTATAGTACATGGATATAATATTCTCTATTGGGATTCAACTGGAAGAACCAGACTTTTAAATTGTTGCCATGACTTTTTCAAAGTTTTCATACCTGACCGTTTGTTTTGCAAACACATTTTTCAATGTTATAATTGGCTATTATTTGTGACTTAAAAGTTCCCAGTCCAGACCTTATTTTTTCATTTTACTATAATATATAAAGTACTTCGCCCATAATATTATCTATTTATGAAAATATCTAATTCTGTATTACCAAATAATATATCTATAGTAGTCCAATCATTAAAATTCAGATTACATTTATTCATTATATAAGACTGAAGTTGCCGCCAAAAATTGTTTAATTATTTCACAGTCATTGAACAAATGGATCAAAGTTTCTGGCTGACTTTGGCAAAAGGTACAAGCATCTTCATTAGTAAGATTCATTTTTTTCAGCAAGTGATTTGTTCCTAGTATTCTATGGTTAATCCTAAATTGGAACCAAGTTATTTTGGGGTCTTTAGTAAAGTTATAACTCATATCATATATTGAATTCCTTTCAAAAAATCCTGGTTTTGTGATATCTCTTAATTCATCTTGCCATTTTTGTAAAGAACTAGGAAAATGACCTGCATCTTGCATTGCTTTATAGATTGATTTACACCCTTTTTTATCCTTAATTATTAGTGCTAGAGTTTGCGGAATATGTGTATAGAAGCTAAGTTTTTTTAGTAAATGTTGCATATTATTTACTTCAAGGGAATTCATTTACAGCTGTTTAACATACCTCTATATTCCCAAAAAGTTGCTCCTTGTATTATAAGTTTTCCAAAAATTCAGTATATGTGTAAAAATTTCCATTTTTTGATTTAAAAGATCACCTAAAAACAGAACCCCTTTAGAGATCCATCTATTAATACAAACACTTGAATTTCCAAACTTTTAATTCCTGGGTTAAGCCATAAATGAACTGAAAAACATTGGTTTACTATTTTTCTGGTTTTACATTTAGAGATAAAACATAATAGCTATAAAGAACATCTTTCCAGAATGGATTAATATCTAAATGTAGTTTGTTTTTATATATAATCTGACCCATATTTGGAGATATGGTTTACATATGGACATATACTATCTACTAAAAAACTAAATTTGTTATTTAAATTGGACAGCCTTCGTATCCATGTTACTTTTAGACTATTATAAATTTTTTTAAATCTATCATTTTCAACCCTCCAAACTGTAGCTTGGGTAATAATATTCCTTTGACTTTATCTACAGAGTTATTCCATATAAAATTTGAAGAAAGGTTCTGTATGGTGGTAATTTTGTCCATGGGTGGATTTGGTAAACTCAAAAAATAAAATGATTTAACTTTGCAAGAGCAAGGGATTTACAAACAACCAGTTTTCCTATTGGAGAAAGGACTCTTTTAGACCAGTTCGCAAATAATCTCTGATTTCTTCAATTTTTATGTCAAAATTTAAATCTATAATTTCAGATAAATCTGTAGTAAATTTAACACCTAGAACTGTAAAGATTTTTTCGTTCCATGACAGGATTATACTCTGGACAAAGAATAAAACATTTACTGTTTTTTTCCGATCCAAACCAGATAACTTTTGTTTTGTCTACATTATATTAAGGCCTGAGATTCTAGCATAAAATTTTAATGTTAACATTGTGTTCTTAAGAGATTTTTTGTACCATCCAAAAAAACAAACTGGTGTCATCCGCATATTGGGATATCTTATATTCTTTTCCACAGATTTTTATACCTTTTATCTTTTTATTGTTTCTTATCATGATTGAAAGAATTTCAGCACATAGAATGAAAAGGTAAGGCGACAGAGCATCTCCTTGACGACAGCCTCTCTGTAATAAGAACCATTCAGACATATGTCCATTTACAATCACACATGATTCAATATTGGTATAAAACAATTTAATCCAGGTTTTAATAGAATTGCCAAAATTGAAAAAGTCTAAAACTTGGTACATAAAGTTCCAGGAGACAGTATCAAATGCCGCTGCAAAGTCAATTAAAAGTAATTAACCAGGCATATTATTTTTTTCTGTATAAAAAAGCAGATCATATAACATTCTTATATTTGATGCCATTAGTCTACCTGGTAAGAATCCAGTTTGGTCTTCATTTATAATCAGGGCTGGGAATCAAAACTGCGTCGTATCCTACAAAATGTAAACAAACGCCGCCATCTTGGAACGAAAAACGTATGTTTTTGTTTATAACTCTTTTTGTTGGAAATGACTGAAAACAAGATATATGTATTAACACGCTACACTATTTTTCGCTTCGTTCGGTATATGTTGCTTGCACAACTATTTTGTAAAACAAAAGTTATAGCGAACTTGCAACTCGAAGCGAGGCAGAATTTTTATGAAAATGTGTGGATACGACGCAGTTCATATTGCTTTATCTATCGTTTCTTTCTTCAAATCAATTATATATTTGTTTCAGAGTTCACCATAAACTTCGAAATATAATTTTGCATCATTTACTAAAATTTTATTAAAAAGAGATGTTTATTTTCTAAGAAAATAATGATTTTTACGAAATGATACGACGCAGTTGAAAATAAAATATGATACGACGCAGTTGTATTTTTGGCAGTCTTTTCAACAGGGATAAGTTTGGCAATATATTTCTATTTTATGGAATAATCACTTGCGCTAGATAAAAACCCAGATCATTTGCGGTGTAAAGCAATGTTCTGTTGATAATTTAGAATACAATGTGTCATATCCAATATAACATTTAATTTGAAAGTTTACATTGCGAAAGCTACTTTTCAGTTAAACATGAACATGTTACCTTATTGATCATAATATCTGAAATAATTTCTTATATTTTCCTGTATGTTCAATATTATCCCTAATTTTTTTCGCAAAAAAGATGTAGAAATCTATTAACTTAAATTCATTTTGGCTAGCTACGCTCTAAGTTAACTGTGGTTCTGCATGTTCTGGGTATTGACTGCTTTTTTGTGGTTTCTTTTCAAACTTTCACTCTACACATTAGCTTTACTAGGGGCGAGGACCTCAGGTGCGCCTCTGTGCATTATTTCAGGCAAAATGTTGTACCTGCAGAGAACCGTCGACATTTTGAAACTAGCTTGATAGGTTTTCCACACAAAAGAATAAAAAGTCCCTGGTGGTTTTCGAATTCATAGCAGTTCAGTTCAAGTGATTTGAATTCAGTAAACATAAACAGCTCGGCCTCGGTCGGACACACCTGTCTGATTTGTTTTTTTTTTCCAACAAAATTTGTTAACGTCAGCTGTACAAATAAGCAGCTTTTTATTAACTTCTGATGTGAAGTTTTAAGATTATAAATGTTTGAAATAATTATAAAGAGAATAAAATTTAAATTTCTTATTTCGGTATTAATAGCAGAGAAATTTTCAATGTAAACAGGGGGTAATCCTCTGTGAAGTCATTTTCTGAAAACTTTTGTTTAAGTTTTCAGGCAATTCATTATCAAATAAAAATCACACTTTAGTATGAAGGTATGTTAAGATGTCATGTCTCTAGTCTGTTGAAAATTCGATACGATAATCTGACATTTTCTGTTCAATATTGTGAAAACTTAATAATTCTTCAGTACTGTCTGCCTATATCTGTATCAAATTTATCGGTGCATAGCGTACAATACCTTTGCAAAACGGACACGTTTTTTACAAAATAATTTGTAGTTGTATCATATGTAACTCGATTTTGAAAAGTTTTTTGATTTAGAAGAATGATACTCAAGTGCAAGTATAGAAAATACATTCTGTAGACATTTCCTCATCGGCGATAAAGAAACGCAGGGGTAAAGTTCCGCAGCGCTGAACATAAAATGGCTAAACGGAACGCATAACCTACTTGCAAAAATATATTGTAGCTTAACCATTTATAATATTATTAAATAATAAAGCTCATCTGTCCTCGTCGATTATTAAGAAAATGAATACAATAACATTGGCACGTAAAAGACAAAAGTAATAACGGAATTGACGGAAATTATTGCTCATTACAAGTAACAACGGTAGGCATGCAATTTGCGCATTCCCGATAGCGAGAGACCTTTTCAAAATTTGTAATTTTCTCTCTTTTTTTTAAGAAAAAGGTCATTCCTGATTAATACAGGGTCCAGTGGAGGTTACACTGGAATATTGAATTTTGTATCAAAAATAGTAATCACTCCCATTTCGAACTCACGTGAACAAGTTTATTAGCATGCTAAGGCAACAGTAGAACACGTTGTCATATGGGTGTGCGATCACGTGTTTCAATGTATATTGCATTTGATACAGCTTTTCGGAATTTGTAGATGAATATGATTAGTACTAAAATGCGACCGCAGCTCTTTAATAGAATTGTATTACATTTCCATTTTTATGAAACCAATGAGTGACCTCTGCTTTTGACTTAAGTTGTAAACAAGAAATGTTGTAGGACGTTATTGGCATACCTAGCACATAATTTAAATAGTTTAACCAATATTCAGCCTGCAATGAAAATACAACTGCGTCGTATCATATTTTATTTTCAACTGCGTCGTATCATTTCGTAAAAATCATTATTTTCTTGGAAATTAAACATCTCTTTTAAATGAAAGTTTAGTTGTAAATGATGCAAAATTATGTTTTGACGTTTATGGTGAACTCTGAAAACGAGTATATAATTGATTTGAAGGAAAAACGATAGATAAAGCAATATGAACTGCGTCGTATCCACACATTTTCATAGAAATTCTGCCTCGCTTCGAGTTGCAAGTTCGCTATAACTTTTGTTTTACAAAATAGTTGTGCAAGCAACATATACCGAACGAAGCGGAAAATAGTGTAGCGTGTTAATACATATATCTTGTTTTCAGTCATTTCCAACAAAAAGAGTTATAAACAAAAACATACATTTTTCGCTCCAAGATGGCGGCGTTTGTTTACATTTTGTAGGATACGACGCAGTTTTGATTCCCAGCCCTGATAGTATTAACTAATACATTTTTAATACGAAAAGCGATTGAGGCAGAGGCTACCTTATAAGCAACATTTAATAAAGAAATAGGTCTCCAATTTTTTAAGTAAAGTTTATCTTTATTACCTTTGGGTATACAGGTTATGACTCCTTGTTTTTGAGTAATTGATAATTCTCCAATTGAGTGACCATAATTAATTGACCTTACTAAAAATGTGCCAATATCATTCCAGAAAAATTTGAAAAATTCTACTGTAAAACCATCATTTCCAGGACTAGTATTATTAGACATGCGTTTTAAAGAATTTAACATTTCGGTGTATGTCAGAGCTCCCTCAATGGATTGCTTATCAATTTCTGTTAGTTTCGGAACATTAAAATCACTCAGTGTTTCAGTTAAAGATATATTTTCAGTTTCTTTCACTTTATATAAATTATATATATATGGTATATATATTTGTATGACGCTCTCATTGTTATAGTTAGCTGACAAATGATTTACGACTTAGCATCGTGTTTCCAAATAAATAACCAGAAAGCATAAATAGGATCCACAAGAATCACTAATCTGTCATACAACAACTCCTCATAATTCCATCAGATCAACAGAATAAGTATCATATCGGAGAACAAAGATGTATAAGTATGACATAGTTCTTTGTTTGAATGATCTTGCAAACGTGTCCTGAAATATTGAACGTGCAAAAGTATTGATATAGGAAGATGCTGCGAGGTAAAAAATGTAAATGGGAAAAATGACCGTCTGTTAATGGGAGTAATATCTGTAATGCATTGTAGCAACGGCATAAGCAGTAATCATTTTCAAACTCAGTAGTGTATTGTATTGTAAGTTGTATAGTTGTGATCAGTTAAATATTAATGCAAAGAAAATTCGGACAATACCAATTATTTTCTTTCATTTGAATACCAACCGTGACAAAATGTTTTATATGTATTGATGTATAGCGAGATACATGTAAATGTATAAGTTAAATAAAATTTTCTTCTTCTTCTTCTTCTTCTTCTTGCAATAACTCTTGGATTTTCTTCATTTATTTTGCCTTTGTATCAGTAGCAGCAGTAGCATTACTCATCAGCAGTAGCAGCCAACAATAGGAGTAGTAGCAGTAGATGAAGTAGTAGTAACAGTAGTAGTAGTAGTAGTAGTAGTAGCAGTAGTAGTAGTTATAGTAGTAGTAGTAGTAGTAGTAGTAGTAGTAGTAGTAGCAGTAGTAGCAGTAGTAATAGTAGTAGCAGTAGTAGTAGTAGTAGTTATAGTAGTAGTGGTAGTAGTAGTAGTAGTAATAATAGTAGTAGCAGTAGTAGTAGTAGTAGTAGCAGTAGTAGTAGTACATGAAGTAGTTGTAGTAGTAGTAGTAGTAGTAGTAGTAGTAGTAGTAGTAGCAGTAGCAGTAGCAGTAGCAGTAGCAGTAGCAGCAGCAGCAGCAGCAGTAGCAGTAGTAGTAGTAGTACCACCAGCAGCAGCAGTAATAGTAACTAATACAGTAGCAGTATCAGTAGCAGTCGCAGCAGTTTGAAATGACAAACTTTTGAAGTATTAAGGAGCGATTCTTGAATATCTATCCGCCCTTTAAGGCACTGAAAGTACGGACACCTAAGGAGCAAACCGTAAATATGTGTAGTATTTATAATAGTAGTAGCAGGAATAGCCAAGAGAAGCAGTAGATTTTGATCTCTTATTGCAAATTTCTTGCAATGTGAATAAACACCAATTAAGCAATTAAATTTGCATAGTAACAATCGCCCTAAAAAATTAAACAAATTAAATACTCGAAGTCCCAGTGTATCAAGGAATCATGATACACTTGCAAAACTAGCGAAAACATAATGTAGAATTACATTATCGTCAATGTGTTTCATAATTTATCATAACTTTTATCAGCAATTAAACGATAGCTATATTTTAATTTACGTGCTAAAAAGCTCACTTCTATAAGGGGCCATTACAAAGAGAAACGTTTATCTCTGTGTACGATTATTATTCAACATTCTGACATGATATATCACGGAATACTTCGATTTATTGATTAAAAATTAATCTGCAAAAACCGTATATTCTGAGAGAGATAAGCCTGTGGAACCAGTAGCAAGGCAAGTCTGCACGTCCATGTTCATACTTTATTGTTTTGTTTTACGGCGAACACACACAATTTCAGTCACATGGAGCCGAAACAGGAAAGATGATTTTGGCTAAAGTCAAGTGTTACAAACTTCCTTATACTTTTCATTGACTGTTTAAAAAATAACTCCGACTATTGGCTCGGTAGTGTTGGCAGCTGAAAACTTGGTATTTCTATTTTGAAAATTCTTACACTTTTGATTGACTGTTTAAAATTCAAATATAATAAATAACCTCAGCAGGTATTCTTTTCGTCATTTGTTCCTATAAAAAGTTATGTAACCAGACACATTTTAGAGATTTTATAAATTGTTATATACACAAAGTGAAAATAGTAAAAAAAATAATGCATTTTGGTTAAATTTATATGCATTGATCTTTATAGATGATATGAAGAAGAAAATAATCACAGCTCATATAAAATAGAAAACTGTTTACTTTAGATTAATGTAGACAGGAAACCTTTTTATATAGATCATATAAACGTACAATTATTTAAGCGGAAAACTATAAACAGCATTGCATAATTATTGTGTCTCTTATCAACTGTGTAAATGATATGTATAGCAAAATATGTATGAATATCGCAGACATTACATAATAAATGATAGGACGTGTGTACTTGTTTGACAATTTCACTGATGCGCTCGGATTTAACTATCATGTTACACAGGGTTCTATTGAAAAATCTAATTGTATTATTTATTTTGTCACAACCGGTTAAACTGTTTCACTATATACAGATATGTATCGGTTTAACACACTTTTTGGTGAAATTGTAATTTTTAACAATAATCATAATCTTTATATACAGAAGAAGAAGAGGAAGAGATCGTTTATTTTGGTACTTTATACTTTTACAGTATCTCGTTTCATACAATCATGACTATATAAGCATTATCTTTCTTTACATACATTAACTTCAGAATAGGTTGGTTGTAACAATAGGTTAGCTTAAATCGGATATCTCTTCTAAGCTGGAATATGTGACGAAAAAAATCTCATAAATAATAAAGGTGACTTCCAACAACAAAGGTGACTTCCGGTAAGTTTGATTTTATAAACATATATATGCATTTAATTCAATTCGCTTTTATTCATACATTTTTTCATATATCTTTAATCTAATTAAGTTAAAATCTGTTCTAATTATTCAAGTCGCAAATTCAAATAACCATATTATGTTTCATATTAGTTTCTGATAGGTTAATCAATGCACCTAATTGTTTTGATATTACTGTACATAGTTAAAGACTTATAAATAAGAATTGCTTCCTTTGACAACAGTAAATGTGGTTCAAATTTAAGATAATTATGTGAATGGTATCTTTAAATATTTTTTAATAGTATGTAATTTCTAATTATATACCTGAAATTTTAAAGTTCAATTCATGGTAAAATTCAAGCTGATAAATCACTACTCCGCTCAAAATGTAAACAAACACTTTCATTAAGTACGCTCTAAAGTAAACATCGTGGTAAATTAACCCATACCACACGCTACATATCTTAAAAATGGACTTGTCCATCTTTTAATATGGATAAAACTATTCATCACTTTTAGGGAAAATATCTATTAAAAATACTGGATAGTGAACAGTGCATACCATGAATGGTCGGCACGGTTATTCTTGGTCTGCACTGGTAACTTGTCTTAGAATAATCAGTTTTTGCTGACATGTTTCGGATTTTTAAAGGAGGAGTTATAATTATATTCACTCGTGAATATTCGTAAGCAGCAAAGGTAGAATTCAGTGCTGATATCAAGGAAAACGAACACATTATCGAGTTATATGCATGAAATGTATCCAAGGTTGAACTTGAAACCAACTCTACAAATTTCATGCATCAATTAAGATATTACTTTACATCATAAGGAAAACTGTTTATGTTTCGTCTTTGTAAAATACTTTAAACATTTTAAATCACATGGCGATCAAATATCAAGTTAGATCAGTTCTATCAATTGTTCATTTTTTTCCCCTTTCAAATATATTTCATTTAGAATTCGATGTTATTTTATGGGGCTGGGTTTATAATTGGTAATATCTAAATTGTCACAACGATCACTGTAGATACCTGTATATCTTTTGGCGATAACAAAAGAATGTATAACTTTCATATCTAAATTACTTCAAAATCTGAAGAAAAAAAGACATTGAATTTGTAACAATATTTTGTCAGTTGTTAAATGAGAATTTTATTGTTTGTCATTCTCTCTTATTTGTAACATTTTTATTTATTTAAACAGTGTTCATGCAAATATTACAGTTTCACGCATTCAATATGAAAATTGTGTTTAAATTTTATATTGTTCTTATATTTGTTATTGTTTTGTACATACGTTTGATGTTTAAGTTTATGTTGTTTTGTTAGCCTTTTATATTCATAAGAAAATGTGTTTTCAACGAAGAATATTATTGAAATGAATTAAAATCATTAGTCCCTACTGAAGCTCAAGAATAATTATACATTAAACAACACTGAAATTTGCTACATATGTTGCAATGATTTTTATTTTTATTATATAAAACAAAAATGCGATAGTTCAGGCATTCGACTTTTATGTCAAGATGAAAAGGGCATATTATATAACATGTATTTTAAGATAAAGTTAATAGTGACGCACTGACAATCTCAAATAATAAAACAATTTTACACGGTTGGTTTCAGTCTTATTCACACATTGTATACAATACATCCCTGTTCATGCGCGCTCATTTTTAATGAACGAAATTATTGTTAAATATTATATTATATGAAATCTTACCTCTCCTTTGTTATATTATAGTGTTTTCCATTAAAACTTATGGATATATGGATATGTTTCTATGGCACACTTTAACGGTAGGCTAATTTATTATAATATCTTTCAGACAATTTTAGAGTAATTGTAATGTAAAAATATTTATTTTGATCTACTTGTGAATGTTTCAGTTTTATAAAATAGAAGTAGAATAAAATACGGAATAATAGAGTAAAGTATAATAACTTCAAAAAAAGTCATGATGGGTTGCATTTATTTATTCGGGCATAAGTATTGCAGCCACCGTGTATCACTGCGTGATCATTAGAGGCGACTATACGTTTCCGAATAATTGGAAACCATGACTCTGTTAGCTCCAGTAGGTGAGATAGCTTTGACCCCGGTGTTACTTTAAAGATTGTAACACCCGAGGTAAGCCAAAAAATCGAATTGTGCGTCGTAAAATCTACAATAACAGCAAAAGAAAAAAATCAGAGAAAGTTTCCTAATTACTTGATCACGAATTTCTTTTGTCGTTCTGATGGGCATCATTTTATCACTTGGCTACGCCCTCGTAATATAATTCCTTTCATCGGAACTCCGAAAAGTAATTTTATTGAGCGATAAAGTCAGTTTGGAATATATTATTTATCAAAAAGAGAGAAGTAAGACCATGGAATTTACTTCCTCCCATACTTTTTATTTCTATCAATTCTATATATGAACAAAAAATCGGATATCTTTTTCTGCTTTGTGGTACAATCATTTATGTTTAATCGTTCAAATGTAATATCTATTTCCTTATTACTAAAATATTAACATTAGTTGGGCGATGTTTGTTATTAATAATTCAATAATATACAGTAGAATCCCTACTTAAGACCACCCCGAAATTAAGACCACCCCGCTATTAAGACCATTTTTTAAAAGAACAGAATTTTCTGATCTTTATATCAATGGTTACATGATCCAGAATTAAGACCACCCCGCTTATACACTTTTAAGACCACCAGGTTCAGTCCCAATTCATTGTTTTATTTTCTATTTGACCCCTCTATTGAGACCATTGATATTAAAGTCAACACCTATCTTATCTTAAATTTTGTTATGATCTGCTTGAATGCTCTTAAGCTTGACACTAGTCTTGATTTAACAAGGTGTCCACAACTGTTGTTATTTGGGTTGTTGTATGAAAAAAGGTGAGAAAGTAAATTTTAGAGTAGTTTAATGTTGCTTTCAGCACATTTATTTTGTGAAGAATTAATTTCTTATTTTACAGGTGAATTATATTTATCATTTAATGATTAATATTGAAATCAGACCAAATAGAATTTAATGTTAAATTTCTCAGAAATATTTTTAGATCAGATTATATATTATAACATACTTTTATATTGTTAATATACATATTGTTTGTTCATATAACATGACTAAAATAGACCATGGTCATAAAGTATGTAAGCAATAAGAATATTCACAATTAAGACCACCCGCAATAAAGACCACTTTGGACCAGTCCCGATGGTGGTCTTAATTGAGGGTTTTTACTGTACATAGACCTTCGAACCCTGACGAGTGAATTGAACCGTTAATAGTCAGCCAAGGCTTTTTATAGATTTCAGTTATCTCATTTTAATGGGTAAATTATTAAAAGGGAAAGAACTGAATTATTATTGTGTGCATACAATGATAACAAATAAAGTTTATGTCAGGGTAAGAATTTAAATTGAGATCATATATGGTATGATTTCAATCTTAATTGGTCAATGAGTAACATTGGGTAACATGACCATTAAATATTTATTGGCATACCTAAACTATAAAGAATATGTATAAGTCATAAGTCTGAAGGATTTCTGTAACGATGCGATGCTTATTTAAAGTAAAGACGTACATCCAACTACATAACTGTAACCAAATAGTTGCGTAAAAAATGAGCCAACAGTAAATTACGTACTAGTATTTAAAGGAATAATTATTATTATTTTTAATCTTGATACAACTTACTTAATTAAACAATTTAGTACGAATTATCCAAAATTTAGGTACGTTTAAAGGGAGACACAGGCAAAATTTGCTTTTCTTCGTTTCGAATTTTTCATTTATTAATCTGTAAATGTCCATAAAATAAATACACTAGGCAGTCACCGGAACAAAACTTTTCTCCTTATAAAGAATAAAATGGCGGTTTCCTAACTTGACCCACGTGGGTCAGGTTAGAGCATTAAAATTTCACCATAGGTGTCACAGTAAACTATGGAAACGTTAAAGAATATATCAAATGAATGATTTAGGTTTGTTTCAATCATACAATATCCACAATATGTGTTATTGTAACTTCCATGGTTTGTTCAAGTCACATGACTAGTTTTAAACATACTCGGTGATTCTGTCGGTGTCTAAATTTTGTTCAATATATGTAGATTTATTTACGCTTCAAGCCCAAAATATATAGAATTTATACCAAAATTCATGCTGGGACTTTCACAAATGCCATTTTAACTTCATTTTGAGTACATAAGATAATTTTGATATTTTTGTCATTATTTTGCCTAAGTATCCCTTTAAGCTTATACTTCTGCATTCACTCATATATCCTTACAAGTATGATAAAACACAGGCAGTGTAATTATTTAATTATATCAACGAAACGAGATAGAACATTTATTTGTTGACTTAGATTACAGAAAGCTAGACATGCAATTACTGATAATGTTAGCATTATCCCATTTGTACGTGTTCAGAGATAGAGAGGTTATCTATTATACCCTTTTCTATTTCTTCATTAGATGTAGTGCGAGTTTTGTTTCAGGGGGAATTTTTAAATTCTGCTAAAGGCAGTCCTGTAGGGCAAAAATAGAAGGGAACTTGTTATTTCAATCTTCGTCCCTTTCCAAGCTCAACCGACCCGGAAATATTTTCAATAATTGATTTAAATTATGACAGTGCATGTCATATCTAATTGCTTAATAAGATAAATAAATCAGTTTAATTTGGGCTAGTATACTCGTACATATAGTTTTTTCACACCTTAAGAAAAACATTGTTGACGTCGGTATCTGCATAGTCTGATAAACTTAACCTTTTAACTGAGCTTTGGATATATATTTTCGCAACAAAGGCTACTTTTAGCAAATAAGAGAAAAGCGAGAAACAAAATCCCATGAAAAGCTGCATTTATGTGCCAATCGTACTTCGGGGTCCGACCCCATAGAGCGAAACATATTTTGGGGTCCAGCATAAATACGTTCGCACTTTTGGGTGTTTCTCAGTTGCATGTTGTAGAACAGATTTCCATTGAAAAGAATCTATCCTGCCACAACTGGAAAATATGAAACATTTAGGATGACTTCTTAGATGGTTGCCAGTATATAACACTTTAAAATACTGATCAAGATAATAAGTGCATACTTAGTTAAAATGCACGTCCATTTATGACACGTATAAGTTTTGTTGTTGTTTTTTTTGTTGTTGTTGTTTTGTTGTTGTTTTTTGGAAAATACGCAATCAGTTCTTTTCTTTTTTTAAACGGTGGTCACTTCAAAATGGCAGCGTTTTTGTTGTTATATTGGTATATAAAACATATACATTTCATTTATGCATAAATTGTCTGTTTGATAATTTTTTGCTAAGAATTTAGAAAAAGCGTTTACATTGAATTTTACACAGTCATGTTATTTCATTTTTAGACTCAAAATGGTCAAAAATTGAAATAAGTCATTACGGACAAATTAATGTATATATATGAATACTACAAAATAACCAAAATTTACTTTCATGAAATAATTCGGATAAAGACAAACGTCAGACTCTTAATTATTTCAAAAGGGCAGCTTTTTACATACCAAAGTTCATTTTCTTACATGCATTTACTGTTATTGAAACAAAAATTTGTAATCTGCAATAACATATCTATCATCGTAATGAAATGTTTATAAATCAAAGAACCGGATGCAGGATTGTTATTGTTTGCATTCAGTCATCTAAGTATACAGCAAATGTGTTAATAGATTTGCATCTGGCTCCGATATTTTGTACATTGATAACCTCAAGTTATCTTTCTTTTTTTGTTGTTGTCTTTTTTTTTTCATTTAAATTTTATTCAATTGAATATTTTTTTATTTTTTCTTTTATTTATGACGGAAGCCTGGGAGTATCATTAATAACAAATTATTAATAACAAATAATATTTATTAATTACATTTTAAATTTATAACTTATAGTAAATAAATATTTATTACTTCATTTTTAATATTTATAGTTTCGCAGTTATTTCCACGTGTGTGTTAGGCAGACATTGTTCTTTTGAAACTGTGGGTGGCCGTAAGTGCCATAATTAATAACCAAAAGGGGCACCAGTAAAACTGGAAAAAAAATTAAAGAATTAAGCAACGGTATTTTTATTTTAAATTAAACATGATCATGAAATCGAAATATTGTTAAACGACATGAACTTTTCAAAGCATCAATAACTTTTAACTCAGGTAATTCAATTCATTTTCGGTTAAGTTTCACGTCTGACAAAAACCGTCATGGTCATATGTTGTAAGTTAGAATGTGCACTTCAACTAGATGAACTAATGCTAAAACAGTGCTGCATTTTTGAAAACATCAGCAAGAGTAAATCTTAAAAAACATATCATTTATCTATAAAACAGTGAGAAATAACAGGCCCAATTGTTCTCTTATAAATAGATAAGATATATATAAAAACACATTATAAGTAATAGCAAATTTTCATATATTTTTCTTCAGATTTTATTCAAAATGACATGAAATGTGTGTGTACCGTATCCTTTAAAACACACCGTATCCTTTAAAATAACAGTTTACTCCGTACCAAGACAATGAATATAAATCACTAGATACATTGGACTTAGTATATTTAAGTAATAAGCATTCTTTTTCTATGACAAAAATGCAGACGACTGACTTGAAGTCTCTTGTTGAGACAAATGAGTGTGTACCGTTCCCTCGGCCCGGCTATGGAAACAAAGTGTACTCAAATGTTCAAAAAAACATTCAAGGCTTTTCAGAATTTTTATTTAACTTGGGTAGCTGATATGATTACGGGTACTCTGTGCTTTATCTGATCTAAATCGGTTGAGTATAGGTAAAGTTATTAATAAAAACATACCTGAATCGGATAAAATATAACTGCGTGTACCGTTCCTGAAAAGTCAAGCGGTATGGCCACATTGAAAATAGTCTAATGTAGTGTCTAGCAGTTAAGCTTTGTTACATTGACACTGTTTCGTGAATCAACATACCTTATAATAAAAGGTTTTAAGTGAAACAACGATCCTGTAAAACCTGACTGGCTGCAAAACTTAAGTGCCAATGGTGTAAACACCACAAGCATTGCAATAACCGTAGAATTAAAAGAATGACAAATTGAATACAAAAACCGGAGCTGTCACAATAATTAAGTGGCGACAAAGTTTGGAAAAAAGTAAAGAAAGAACAGGGAATATTTAATGAAATTGTATGTCAGAGTTATGGAACTTGGCTCATATACCTATACACGTATAAAGTGGATAATTAACCATAGATCATATCAACTAGAAAATTGTTTGCTTTGGGAAACTTGTTTATATACAAAAAGTAAAAATATTCAAGTGGAAGAAAATATAATGAACATTGCATCATTATTGGTTGCTCTTATCAACTGTGTATACTGCACACATTACGTAATAACTTATAGGATGTATGTACTTTTTTGACAATTTGACTGATGCGCTAGGATTCGACTATAATGTTACACAGGATTCTTTTGAAAACTCTAACCGTATTATTTATATTTTTCACGACCAGTTAAACTTTTTCACTTTATACAGATATGTATCGGTATTACACTTTATATCTAGTGAAATTATAATTATTAACCATAATAATCATATTTTTCTTTACATACTTTCACTTAGTCATAGGTGTGGCATTAACAATAGTTAAGCGTAAATCGGATATAACTAACTTCTAAGCTGGAATATGTGACAAAAACGCATTAAAAACAAACGTTACTGTCGGTAAGTTTGCTTATAAACATATATATATAATTGATTCAATTTGCTTTTACTCACTGACGTCACTGTATCATTCATAGATTGAGATTCTGTTTAAACTCATTAAGTTAAAATCAGTTCTTATTATTCAAGTCGTAAATTACCATTTTATGTTTATAGTCTCTGATTGTTTAAGCAATGCACCAAATTGTTTTTATCTTATTAATGTTAAAGGTTTATCAATTAGAACTGTTTCCTGTGACAATAGAAACTTGGTAATACTATATGTGGTTCAAATTCAAAATAATTATGTGAATGGTATCTTTAAATATCATTGAATGGTATGTAATTTTCTAATAATATACCTGAAATTCAAATATTTAAATCATGGTTTAATTCAAGCTTATAAATCACTATCTGCACATAATGTAAAGAAACACTTTTACAAAGTACGCTCTTAAGTAAACATCGTGGTGAATAAACCCTTACCACACGCTACAAATCTTAAAATGAACTTGTCCATCTTTTAATATGGATGAAACTATTCATCATTTTTTTAGGGAAAATATCAATAAAAAAACATTACTGAATAGTGAACAGTGTATACCATAAACAGTCAGCACGATTATTCTTGCTGATCTTGGATGCACTGGTTACGTGTCTTAGAAGAATCAGTTGCTGCTGCAACCACATGCTAAGCTGACAATTTGAAAACATTATGTTCGCTGTTGTATTTTTGTTTGGTCTTTAATAGCCAAGGTTGCACTTAAACTCTTCAAATTTTATGCATCGATTAAGATATAACTTTAAATGGTAAGAAAGACCGTTTAAGCCATATAGGCGCATGATTGGAATACATCGTCAAATCCTGCACATTGAAGTAGGAAATATTACAGAAATTACATAAATCAGTTATCAGTAAATCAACAAGACTTTCACCATTATGTGTATAGCATGTGCATTGACCCATATTAGCATCTTTACTAACGGCAATAAAGAGACAATAGACAATAAAGAGTACATCATCGTTCACAGACCCCCTATCACCGTCTTTAAAAGTTATTTAGTTTAAGAAGCATAACGTTTATGAAGAATTAATGAATTGTAACGATCACTAAATGCTTTATTAACAAAATAAGCTTTGCATTTGGCAGTTGTTAATTGAGACGTTTGTTGTTAGACATTATTTATTTTATGCTTTTCAGTGGATTACTGATTTATCCGTGAAAATTATATTTGATAATTTCACAGTGAATATCAAAATATAATTTCACTTTTTTCAATGACGAAACTACTTTTTAAAGATTTTTCCCATGTGGTTCCTCAATTTAATTTTTACTGACAATTCTGACAATGTCAGGCTGTTAAAAGAAATAGCAAAGCTGAAATAGATAAATAACGTAAATGTCAAAAGTAATAAAGAGAGAAAACTTACTTCTATTCATTCAAATTCCAATCAACAAATTTCGTCTCTAAATTTTTTTGTTTCGTTTTTACAGTCTGAAAAATACATTCCTTCCCCATGCAAAACTGCTCTTGATGACATTTGGGCATATTAAAGTATCCTACGAGCAATAACTGCCGTATGCTTTATGAAAAATTGAAAAGCATTGACAGCCATCACTCGTAGAATAAGTAAAATAACCCAGCATTCCTTAGCAAGCTTCCAAGTTTTCCATTTTCCTAGCTCCTTTTCTAAATGTTTTCACTTCTGTCAACACTTATTTTTTGCCTGTTACAATCCTCAAATAAGTTTTTTTCTTTTAAAAAGGTGTATGACTAACAAATCCAAATTATATCCCCCTGAATCTTACACAATTATTTTCCTCCCATGAAATACACATTGAACTTTTAAAAAATGGCTGCCTTTTACATTTTACAAAGCCAGGTCTAATATAAATTCGCAGTAAGTAACAGAAATATGGATGGATGGTTGGACTTTTTCTCATACAAGAATTGTTTGTTTTTATTGTTAAAACAAGCGATCATTCATATTTTTTATTAAAATGAATAAATATCACCGTCATTTAAACTTGATTGGCGGACTTATTCTTCAGCTCAAGACTTCTTGTTTTTAATGTGAAATTCCGTCTAAATGGGGCTCTCAATGGGGGAAACAAATTTTAATAGTTACGTTAAAATTATGGAAATTTCGTTTTAACTTGTTTTTAAACATAAAATAAAAAGAAAATTTGTCTGTTTGTTGTGTAAGATGTAATTTTATTTCATATCGTGAACTTTAAATATAGTATTCTCACTCGTGGCTACGCCAATCGTGAGAATATTGTTTTTAAAGCCCACTCGATGAAATAAAATTTCATCTTACACACAAACAAACAAATATCCTCTATGTCATATTTTGGTATTTCTGTATTGTTATAGCATAACAGAAATAGCAACAGCATCAACTATTAGGTATTAAAATATTGTCAATTTCTTTATTGAACTTATTACACATGTTTGATGTCAAAGGTCATGTTGTTTTGCTATTTATTTTTTTCATATTCATATGAAAAGGTGTCTTCAAAAAAGAATATTATTTAAATGAATTAAAATCATCAATACCTACTGAAACTCAAGAATACATATAACAACGTTGAAATTTGCTACTTATGTTGCAATGATTTTTTCATTATATAAACTAATCGAAAATTCGATCGTTCAGGCTTTCGACTTCTATGTCAAAATAAAAAGGGCATGTCATATAACACGTATTTTAAGATAAAGTTAACATTTACTTTAGACGCACTGATAATCTCTAATAACAAAACATTTTGTCACGGTTGGTTTCAGTCTTATTCATACATATTTCATACAAATACATCTCTGTACTTGGACGCGCTCATTTTTAATGAACGAGATTATTGTTAAATAGTATGTTATATGAAATCTTAATTCTCCTTTTGTTATAATACATGTAGTGTTTTTCATTAATTTTTAGATTGAAGCTAATATATGTGGATATGTGTCTTTTACGGTAGGTTAATTTATTATAATGGCTCTTATATTGGTTGAAACATCAATTTTTATTAACTGTATTATATGAAATATTCATTTAACATTTATGTTGAATTACTTGTGAAAAGTTTAGTCTAACTTATAAAATAGAAGGCGGTACATTAATTTCAAAAAGTTCGCTGCTCCTTGCGCCTGATGGGTTGCATTTAATGGTTGGGACGTATGTATTGCATCCACCATTTATCCTTGAGTGATCGTAAGAAGCGACTAAACGGGTCAGAATAATTGATGTCTATGTCTCTCTTTGGTCCCGTGGGTATGATGGCTTTGACCCATGGTGTTGCTTTAAAGTTTATTTCATCCAAGTTTAGTCAATTCATTGTGACTGTTTCGGACTGTATGTCGTAAAACCTACAAAAAAGAAAGAAAAATAGAGATAGTTTCATAATGACTTGATCACAAATCAATCAGTTGTGTTAGTTAATGCATTTGTGAAAGACTATTCTTAGACGGTGCACATTTAAATATTTCCTTATTATACATGACGCGAGTTCTAGTACATTAATTTTTATCACTGCATATTAAAAATAAGAGGAGCAAAACGTCAGATTTTATGATTTTAAACTCAACTCAACTCAACTCAAATAATTTTATTGCGTTAAACATACAATATATGGTTATAGCACATACAACATAACAATAGGCAGAAGACATGGATTTTTCAAACAAAATCACTAAATTTACCTCCTCGCATAATGTTTTGTATCAAATTTTTATCGATTCTATGTATGAATAAAAACATATTTCTTTTCCTGCTTTATGGTACAATGATTTATATTAAATCGTTCAAATGCAATATATATATATATATCCTTATAACAAAAATATTAACATCAGTTCGGAGTTCGGAGATATTAATAAATAAATAAAACACATGTGAATAGTACTTCGAACCATATATAAGCATATTAAACCGTAAATACTCAGTCAAACGCAATTATGTTTATTCAATGACATGTTGATGTTAAATTTATTAAAAGAAATAACAAATTCATTCTTTGTGCATAAAATGATAAATACTAAAGTTTATCAAGAGTAATAATTGAAATTGCGTAATCTCCATGTTGTTGTGTTTGTGGTTTTTTTTTCCGTTCTTTTGGCATAATACATGCAGCCAGAGATATTTGGTGTGTTTTCCTCTAATTTCACTTTCTTTCCAGATTTTAATATTTTAATAATATAATCTATATGAATTATGAATTAAGATCAACGTTAAAGGTACTGGACAGAAGAGGTCCTCTAAGAACAAAGGCATACAAATAGTTGATAATTACAGATTCGGTTTTTTTGTATCTTTTCACGAAACATAATTTAATGGGCAACATCTCACACCCTCCTTAGGACCGGCTGAGACTGAACAAGGTTGCATAATTTTATATATAGAATACAATTATTTGGCGTGATTTTAAAGTGCTATCAAAGTCTTTGACGTGATTGAAATAAAAAAAGAAAGCTACCGGAAAGCTACCTTTTATATCCTGCAGATATGTTCAAAATCCTTTGTTAAATATAATGTTACATGGGTAACAATTGGTAACATGCCCATAAAATGTTAATGAGCATACCTAAACTATGAAGAATATAAATAAATCAGAATGTTTTCTGTAACGCGGTAAGACTTATTTAATGTAAAGATGTATATTCAACTAATTAACTTTGAACAAAATAGTTGCGTAAAAAATGAGACAAAGTTAAATTACGTATCTAAAGGAATAATTTTTATCATTTATCTTTAATGAAACAATTTAGGAAGAACTATCCAAAATTTAGGTACGTTTAAGCTACTTCTTCCGCATTCACTTATTTTTCCCTCAATTTTTTGTCCTACATGTATGATAAAACGCAGACAGTGTAATCATATCAACGGCACGAAAAATATTGTTTTTTGTTGAATTACCAATTAGATAACAGAAAGCTAGACATACAATTACTGATTATGTTTGCATTATCACATTTGTTCGCGTTCAGAGAGAGAAAGGTTATCTTTTCTATTGTTCTTTTTTATTTGTTGTAGTGCGAGTTTTATTTCAGAGAGTGAATTGAAATTCTGCTAAAGGCGAATATAGAAAGGAACTTGTTATCTCTGGAAATACTTTCAATAATTAATTAATAAAAATACAACAATACATTAATAATGAAATAAGACATAATAAATAAGATAAGTAAATATGTTTAATGTGCTCTTGTATAAGTGTAGTTTATTCGCACCTTAAGAAAAATATTTTTAAAAACTTTTTTTCAGACGTCAGTATCTTTGGCATTAATTAGAGACAATAGAGAAACACAAAATCCCGAAAGAACGCTCAAAATAGGAAAATTAAAAATGTTACAGGCGTTGGTTGATTGAGCCTTGAAACACCGCATTATTGGGGGTCAAACTCACTTCTGGGTCCGACCCCATTTTGCCTTACGTATTTTGGAATCCAACATTAAAGTGCGTTCGCACTTTGGGTCTTTTCATTTGAATTCATTGAAAGGAATATATCCTGCCACAACTACGAAAACTGAAACATTTAGGAAGGCTTCTGATATGGATGTCAGAATTTAAGACTCTAGATAATAAGTGCATATTTAGATAAAATGTACTTATGACACTATGACACGTATATTAAAGTAAGTTTTCTGAAAAAATGCAATCAATTCATTTTTTTCTAATATATATTTTTTTTTCTTTTTTTTTTTTTTTTTTTTGATATTGTGATCACTTCGTCACTTGTGCAGCGTTTTTGGTGGTATATAAAACAGATGTATTTTTACAACATTACATTTATCGCTGAATTACCTGTTGAATTTCATTTACTTAGCATTTAGGATAAGCGTTTACATTGACTTTCACACATGAAATTTCATTATGAAACTGGAATGGTCACAAATTGAAATAAGACATTACAGAAAAATTAATGTTCATATAAGAATACTACAAAATTACTAAAATATACGTTCATGAAATAATACGGATTAAAAACGGACGTCAGAATCATAATTATTACTAAAAGGCACCTTTTTACACCCAAAAATTCATTTTCTTACAGGCATTTACTGTTATTGAAATCTGCAATAACATATCTATCATCATAATGAAATGTTTATAAATCCAAGTACCGGATGCAGGATTGTTATTGCTTGCATCCAATCATCTCAGTTTACAGCAAATTTCTTAACAGATTTGCATCTAGCTCTGATATTTTGTACATTGATAACCTCAAGTTATCTTTGTTGTTGCTGTTTTTTTTTTTTTTTTTTTTTGGTTTTGTTTTTTCATTTTATTTTATTTAATTGATTTTTTTTTTTTGGATTTTTTCATTTATTTATTACGGAAGCCTTGGAGTATCACTTATAAATTATTAATAATAAATAATACTTATTAATTACATTTTAAAAGTTATAACTTATAAACTAGTATTTATTATTTCATTTTTAATATTTATAGTTTCGCAGTTATTTCCACGTGTGTGTTAGGCAGATATTGTTCTTTTGAAACTGTGGGTGGCCGTTAGTGCCATAATTAATACCCAAAGGGCCACCAGTAAAATTGAAAAAAAACATTAAAGAATTGAGCAACGGTATTTTTATCTTAAATTTAACATGACCATGGTATCAAAATATTGTTTAACGACATGAACCTTTAAAAACATCAATAATTATTAATTCAGGTAGTGCAGGTCTTCTTCGGTTAAGTTTCACGTCTTACCAAAACTGTCATGGTCATATGTTACTAGTTAGAATGTGCACTTCAACTAGATGAACTAATGTTAAAACAGTACTGCATTTATGTAAAACATCAGCAAAAGTACGTACAAAACATATCATTTATCTATAAAACAGTGAGAAATAACAGGCCCAAGTGTTCTCGTATAAAAAGATAAGATATAGATAAAAACACATTATAAGTAACAGCACATTTTCATTTTTTTTCTTCAGATTTTATTCAAAATGACATAAAATGTGTGTATTTGTTTGTTTGTTTGTTTGTTTTGGGTTTTATGTCACATCGACACAAAATGTGTGTGTACCGTATCCTTTAAAATAACAGTATATTCCGTACCAAGACAATGAAAATATGCTAAACATCACTGCAATCACTAGATACATTGAACTTAGTATATTTAAGTAATAAGCATTCTTTTCTATGAACAAAAATGCAGACGACTGACTAGAAGTCGCATTGTTGTGATAAATGAGTGTGTACCGTTCCCCTCGGCCCGGCTATGGAAAAATATTGTACTCGAATCTTCTAAACAACATTCAGGGCTTTTTAGAATTTTTATTTACCTTGGCTGATATAATTACGGGTACTCTGTGCCTTGTCTGAGTAACAGTAAATTTATTAATAAAACATACCTAAATCGGGCAAAAAAACTGCGTGTACTGTTCCTGAAAAGTCACGTGGTATGACCACATTGAAAATAGTCGAATGCAGTGTCTAGCAGTTAAGCTTTGTAACATTGACACTGTTTTGAGAATCAACATATCTTATAATAAAATGATTTAAGTTAAATAGGATCCTGTTTTACAGAGGACAAAAAACTGACTGAATGACTGCAAACTTTAAATGCGAATGGTGTAAACACCATAAGCGTTGCAATAAACATATAATTAAAAGAATGGCAATACAAAAACCGGAGCTGTCATAATAATAAAGTGGTGACAAAGTTTGGAAAAAAGTAAAGAATGAACATGGAATATTAAATGAAATTGTATGTCAGAGTTATGGAACTTGGCTTATATACCTATACACGTACATAGAAGGTATTTAATCATAGGCTTTATCAACTAGAAAATAGTTTGTTTTTAATAGTTCATATAAAAAGTAAAAATATTTAAGTGGAAGAAAATATAATCAACATTGCATCATTATTGGTTTCTCCTATCAACTGTGTTAAGGATACAGCAATATATATAAATATATTGCACACATTACGTAATAACTTATAGGAAGTATGTACTCTTTTGACAATTTGACTGATGCGCTAGGATTCGACTATCATGTTACACAGGATTCTATTGAAAACTCTTACCGTATTATTTATATTTTTCACCACCGGTTAAACTTTTTCACTTAATACAGATATGTATCGTAGTGACACTTTATATCTAGTGATTTTATAATTATTTACCATAATAATCATAATGTTTCTTTACATACCTATACTTAGTCATAGGTGGTGTGGAATAAGCAATAGTTTAGCTTACATCGGATATCACTTCTTAGCTGAATATGTGACAAAACTCGTTTAAAACAAATGTTACTGTCTGTAAGTTTGATTATAAATATATATATATATAAATGATTAAATTTGCTTTTAGACACTGTATCTTTCATAGAATGAGTTACTGTTTAAACTCATTAGGTTAAAATCAGTATTTATTATTCACGTCGTAAATTCAAATAACAATATTATGTGTCATAATCATGTATCATATGTTTGTATATATATATCATGTTGTATATGTTGTAATCGCTGAAAAGCGGAAATAAAGAGTATATATATATAAATAAGGAAGACTTCACACCTTATAGACACGTTATTGTCAACGTTATTGTCAACAAATCATTATAAAGTAAACAGGTTTTTTAATTATTTTCTTAACCACATGCTAAGCTTACAATTTGAAAACATTAAGTTCGCTGTTTTTTTGGTTTTTTTTGGTAATTCATAGCCAAGGTTGAACTTGAAATAAACTCTTCAAATTTTATGCACCAATTAAGATATAACTTTACATGGTAAGAAAGACGGTTTAAGCTTCGTCCTCGTGAAATATTTTTACCGCTATCATGTTAGATCATTTATATCGTTTTATATATATTTTTATTTCCTTTCTCAATTTCATATATATATGAAAAGGTGTTTTCAAAGAAGAATATTATTGAAATAAATTAAAATCATAATCCCTAATGAAGCTCAAGAATACACATAACAATGTTGAAATTTGTAACATATGCTGCGATGATTCATTATTTATATAAACCAATCAAAAATGCGATAGTTCAGGATTTCAACTTTTATGTCAAGATGAAAATGGCATATTATATAACACGTTATTTAAGATAAAGTAAACAATGACTTTTAGACGCACTGTCACGGTTGGTTACAGTCTTATTCATATATAAATTTTATACAAATACATCCCTGTTCATGGACGCGCTTTTTTTAATGAACGAGATTATTGTTAAATAGTATGTTATATGAAAATTTTACCTCTCCCTTTGTTATAATATACATGTAGTGTTTTTCATTATTTTTTTAGATTGAAGCTTATATATGTGGATATGTCTCTATGACACAGTTTTACTGTAGGTTAATTTACTATTATGACTCTTATATTGGTTGAAACATAATTTTTCAGTACCTGTATTGTATGAAATATTCATGTTATATATCTTTATTTACGTCTATGTTGAATTACATGTGAATGTTTTAGTCTATCTTATAAAATAGAAGGCGGTACACTAATTTCAAAAAGTTCGCTGCCCCTTGCGGCTGATGGGTTGCATTTAATGGTTAGGGCATATGTATTGCATCCACCATTTATCCCTGAGTGATCATAAGAAGCGACTAAACGGGTCAGAATAACTGGTATCAATGCCTCTCTTTGCTATAGTAGTAGATGAGATAGCTTTGACCCATGGTTTTGCTTTAAAGTTTGTTTCATCCAAGTTTAGTCAATTCATTGTGACTGTCTCGGACTGTATGTCGTAAAACCTACAATAACAAAAAAGAAAGAAAAATAGAGAAAGTTTCCTAATTACTTGATCACAAATCAATCAGTTGTGTTAGTTTATGCATTTGGGAAAGACTATTCTTACACGATCCACATTTAAATATTTCCTTCTTATACATGACGAGAGTTCTAGTACATTAATTTTTATCGCTGCATATTAAAAATGAGAGGAGCAAAATGTCAGACTTCATGATATTAAGCAAAATCACTAAATTTACTTCCTCGCATAATGTCTTGTACCATATTTCTATCGATTCTATGTATGAATAAAAACATATTTCTTTTCCTGTTTTTATGGTACGATGATTTATGTTAAATCGTTCGAATGCAATATATATATATCCTTATTACAAAAATATTAACATCAGTTTGGAGATGTATGTTATTAATAAATTCAAAAACATGTGTATAGTATTTCAAACCCTACATAAGCAAACTGAACAGTAAATACTTTTTTAAGGTACATGTATTTCAGTATTGATGTACAATTTATTTAAAAGAAAAACCACTTCATTCTTTGTGCATAAAATGCTGTATACTAAAGTTTATGAACAGTAAGTATTGATATTGAATAATATCCTTGATGTTATTTCTGTGTGTTCTTTTCTTTCGTTCTTTTGGCATACATGCAGCGTTTTCCCCTCCAATTCTTAATATTGTAATGATCTAATCTATTTGAATTATGAATTAAGATCAACGTTCACGATCATGGAAAGAAGAGATCTTTTAAGGACAAAGGCATATAAATAGTTGATAATTACAGATTTGATTTTGTTGTTTATTTTCACGAAACACAATGTAATGGCTAACATTTCACAAACCCCTTAACACCGGCTGAAACTGAAAAAGGATGCATCATTTTATATATAGAATAGAGGTATTTTGCGTGACTTTAATGTGCTTTCAAGGTCTTTGACGTGATTGAATTAAAATATTTAAAAAAGAAAGCTACCGGATGCATCATTTACTGTTTTTATCCTGTAAATATGTTCAAAATCCTTTGTTAAATATAATGTAACATGGGTAACAATTGGTAACATGCCCATACAATCTTAATGGGCATAGCTAAACTAGGAAGAATATAAAGAAGTCAGTATAATTTCTTTAACGAGGTAAGACTTATTTAATGTAAAGACGTATATTAAACTAAATAAGTTTTAACAGAATAGTTGCGTAATAAATGAGACAACATTAAGTAACGTTAAGGAATCATTATTATTATTTTTATACTTAATTAAACAATGTAGAGAAAACTACCCAAAATTTAGGTACGTTAAAGCTACTTCTTCCGCATTCACTTATAATATCCCTATAATCTTGTCTTACAGGTACGATAAAACGCAGACAGTCTATCTATATCAACGGCACGAAACAGAAAATTTATTTATTGAATTACCAGTTAGATAATAGAAAGCTAGACATACAATTACTGTCTACGTTTGCATTATCCCATGTGTACGCGTTCTACCGTTCCTTTTTAATTTTGATTTGTTGCAATGCGAGTTTTGTGTCAAAAGGAATTCAAAATTCTGCCAAAGGGGAATGGAAGGGAACTTTGTTACCGCCGGAAATATTTTCAATAATTGATTAATTGATTTATAAAAATAAAACAGTGCATTGCATTTATAATTATGTAGTTGCTTAATAAGTTAAGTAAATAAGTTCAATGTGGTCTAGTATACATGTAGTTTATTCGCACCTTAAGTAAAATATTGTTCAGAACTTTTTCAGACGATAGTATGATAGACTTAATTATTTAGCTGAGCTTTGGATACATATTTTTTTACGACACATGCTATTTTTGGCAATAGGGACACTATATTAAAACAAAAGCTCGAAAAAACGCTCAAAATAGGAAAATTGAAAATGTTACAGGCTTAGTTTGATTGAACCTTAAAACACCACATTTGTGGGTCAAACGCACTTCGGGTTCCGATCCCATCGTGTCTATCGTACTTTTGGGGTCCAACATAAAAGTGAGTTCGCACTTTTGGGTCTATTTCAGTTGAACTTTCATTGAAAAAGAATATATCCTGCCACAACTAACAAAAATGAAACATTTAGGAAGGCTTCTAAGATGGATGCCAGAATGTAAGACTTCAACATACTGATCAAGATAAAAATGAATGACAAACGTCAAAATCCAATTAGTGCTAAACGGCAGCTTTGTACAACCAATATTCTATTTTCTTACATTTACTGTCATATACATTTGTGCTTCTAACAGCATTTTGTAATCTGCAATAACATATCTATCATCATAATGAAATGTTTATAAACCCAAAAATCGGATGCAGGCTTGTTTTCAATCAATTATCTCAGTATACAGCAAAATTTTTAATAGATTTGCATCTTGTTCTGATGATATGTGCATTTAATAGCTCAAGTTAATCGTTTTTTTTTGTCATTTAATTGTCAATTATTTTAATATTGTCATTTTATTTTGTTTATTAAGTATTTAGAATATTTATGTCCATTTATTTATTCGTTTATAATTATTTTATTATTTTTGTGGGGAGGGGGGAGCGTACGTGCGTTCGTGAATCTCAATGGCTTTCCATTTCAGTGACAGAACGATGGCCCATCTATGGAAGGGCGCCTTTTAAAGAATTCCAGCATGTTACTTACCGTACACATTATTTTCAAGTCAGCGCTATTTATCTTAAGAATCGCCCCTGCTCTTATATTGATCTGTTTTCGAATACCTTATAGTTAATTCAAGCGTGCATTCTTTCTCTTTAATCAAAACATCTGACTTAGACATTAAAAACAGATTTGTATTTGTCACAGCATGTTCACTACTCTAAGAAAACCAAAAAATGCAAGACTATACACTGCAGCAAACAAATGGCTTTCATATGCATTAGCACACACCAAAGGCAAAACTGATAAAATATGCCGCAAAATATATTTTGTTATTGGCAGCCTAGACATCCTCACCCCTGCAGATCTCTTAATGCCTTCCAATGCTTTTTCAATGATATAATTCCTAGAAACATCTAAAACATCCCGCATTTTACACTGAAAACCTACAGCCTTCACATACAAACGGGCTGTAGAGTGTGATAAGCCTTTTAAAGATAACCAGGACACAGACATAACTAACTGTTCCGTAGTTGGTGGCCAAATTACTGGTAGACAGTAAATATTCCGAGTTGACTCGAAACAGATAAATCCATAAGCATAAGCACTTTTCGTATTATCCGCAAAAGCCACACTCAACACTCGTTCAGATTCTGATTGGATATCATAAACTAAAATCTTGCTGGTATCTGGTTTGGTCCTCGGCATGCATCTGGGACCAGCTCCCGAAAACTGCTCCACTGTTTACGAGAAATTGAATCAGCAACTGAGTTTGAATGAGTAGTAATATGTAAAGACCTAACAATAATCCCAAATTCCATGACTAACAACACAAATTGACGAACCAGCTGCATAAGCCTCTTAGATTTTGAAGTTTGCTTATTAATGACATTTACTCATGCATTATTATCGTTACGCTGTAAAACTTTCTTGAACTGAAACTGATTACCCCACAAACACAGTGCAAGGACAACAGGGACCGTTTCTATAAATGTTATATCCTTCATAATTTGTTAAGAATGCCATTGTTCTGGCCACTGAAAGAATGACCATTCACCATTTAAAAAACAACCACAGCCAAATTCTGGGGAACATGCACTGTCTGTGAACAGCTGTATTGTACTGCTATCCAACCAAGAATCTGGCGGAATGTAAGTTACACCATTAAATTGTTTTAAAAATATTTGCCAAATGCTTAAATCAAGCCTCAGAGCCCCAGAAATACATGCTCTATGGTATGATTTATTTACTCCAGCCATAGCATCAGACAATCTAGATTAGAAAGCCCGCCCAGACCTTATAGCCTGACTGCAAAAAGCCATTTTCCCAGCCAAAGACTGTAATTCCCGTAATGTGATTTTTTTTCTGAAGAACCTGCTCTATAACTGTACGCAACTCTTCTACCTTAATCAACGGGATTCTTACCATCATTAGAACTGAATCCAGTTTCGACCCTCAAAATACCAACTTCCGGAAAGGACCAACCGATTTCTCATTAGCAATCGGAACACCTAGCAAACCACACACCTTTGAAAATGTAGAAACAAGATCACTGCAATTATTTGTGCCGTTAGGTCCCGCAAAAATAAAATCATCCAAATAATGGTCCAAAGAATCCTTTTCCGCAAAGTAACGAACTAACCACTGCAAAAATGTTGAAAACTTTTCAAACAAAGCACAAGACACCCTGCATCCCATAGGCAAAAATTTGTCTATATAAATATTACCCTCATTATCTTTAATACCCAATAAACAAAAATCGTCCGGACAAATAGGAAGAAGACGAAATGCAGATTTTTTCTTACGTTTAGCCATTTCAGCGTTAAACCCAAGCTTAAAAATCATGTCTACCAATGTATCAAAAGAAGTATACTTCTACATACTTTAATCATCACTGATACCATCATTAACACTACTTCCTTCCGGATAAGATAAATGCGTGATTAGCCGCCATGTACCATCAAATTTAGGAACAAGACCAACTGGTGAAATTATTAAATTACTTTTTGAGAAAACTTAAATGGACCAGCAAATATAGATAAACAGAATCCCTAAAGAAAGCCCAGCACGGCAAATTTGACAATTTTGCAGGCTCGGTTTGATTGAGCCTGTTCATAAACCTACCAGCTTCCAACAACATGTAATATGTCAACGCAAATGTGCAGACAGTAAATTTTGAGCATCTTTCGAAACTCTTTCTACAGTAAACCCAATATGAAAACCTTTTAAAAACCCCTCTTTAAGTAATTCAGCATCTGTTTTATTTACATTCGCATAGATGTTCAAATATGAAGTAAGTAATGGTACACTGATAGGTGATTTCTTTAGGCTTTGTACATTCGGGGGAGTAAATCTTGGTCTAACTTCAAATCTAGGCCTGACAAAGTGTGGGCTCCGGGGGCAGATGCCCTGCTTGGCCTGAACTGCATCCTGCTAAAATAAGACCTACATATGTTAAAAGGATGATTACCACGACAGTTCAACCAAATGTGCCTATATGGACATTGCACTCTAGTACTCTATTGTAATTAAAATCATAGCACTTTTTTGGCCTTTCAGTAAACGCACCATAATGATTGGAAGGTCCAAGAGCAACCACAGCTCAAAATAAATCCTATCAAAACAAATACCAGTAGGGTCGGCTGCAAGACGCAAACGGAACTGTTGATCATAAGCTTTCAATCCCATATAAAATGTGTCTATTACCATGTTTACATTCTGATTAAGCCGGTGTATGATTGCCGTTGACGGTAGCTTGCACTTACCACCGTTGACGGTAGCGCTTGCACTTACCACTACTTGCAATGTCAGGCTCGATCGACCAATACTTATCGGGTCTGGAACATTTATAATTATGCCGTTCTGATCATTGTTGTTTTTTGTTGTTCTTGTTGTTCTCTTTTCTATTGTTGTGTACCTCATTTTTATTAATATAATGATTTCAGTTGTTCGATGTGTGTTTCTAAATCGTTTCTCATTATTTGCGGATCTATTAATTTATGTTTAATCAACTAAGCACGGAAAAATAACATGTTACTAAAAAGTCTACAGACAAAAAACAATCTACTAGATTATTGCTATGATAAAAATCTGGAAAAGGGTCATCCCTCGAAAGCATAAAAAACAAAGTTACATGGACATTCGGTTCGATTTGATAAGGTATGTACATGACGTATAATGTTAGTACAACATTCCCCAAGACCCATAGCATCAGCTTGAGAGGTACTGAAGTTAAAAACTTAATATTTTGGAATCAATGACAAAGAAGGACCAAGGAACAATATAACAAGTGATGTAAGGATCAACAGTTTTAAAATATAATAAATTCAATATTTAATATTCATTATCTAGAAACCAAGAACAAAAATAAATGAATAAAATTTAAAAAGATAAAAGCTACTGACTTACATAAAACAAAGTTTTACTTTTACTCTTCAAACATACAGACACTGCAGTACAGTAGCTTAAATTAAACAAACGATATAGTCGGTCGTTATAATACTTCAGAATATTGAATACAATCAAGATCCATAGGCTTTTGATAATTTAACAGTAAACAACGCAACCAGATTGTTTACAAATATAAAAAAATGATAACTTGTATCATATTCTAATTACAGTTTTATATTGCAAACTTATTGTGTACCTTTATCTGATTTTGCATTACGTGAACAATTGTAGATGTCGAATGTAAAATCATTAAGTATATATATTTATATATTATATACAAACTTTGTAATCATTTCATAAAATGTAACATCTGCAAACGACAGACCATCCTTTCTTGTCTTTATAGAGTTGCCAGGTTTTTTACCCAAGGACTTTTTTACAGACAGTTACTAAATGGCTTCTTTGCTCAATAAGGCTTTACATAGATTTACAGGGTAGATGAAGAACATTTATGAAGTGAAGGACTTGATTTCATACTAATATTTGTCCTTCCGTAATAATACCCTTCATTAACAACAACCAAGTCAGAATATATATATCTTTGAATGTTTAATTTTTAGTCCTCCCGCTTTTGTAGTTATTTGTTCTTATTATTATCAGAACCAGATCCATATTGTTTAATGATGAAAATAAAATTTTAGGTGTTTCACCTCTACTGTAAAGTATTTTTTCTACATTTTGACTTCCTGTTTCGTTTATGTGACTAATACCATGCATGTATTGCCTTTAATTATGTAACTGGATTATGTTGGGGATTCGTTCATCAAATATCGGCCTTTTCATGTTGATCTACGTTCTGATCTGTCACATTACATCTGCTTAACGTGTGTCTGTTCATGTAGCTTAATAAGGCGGGCATTAGAGTTCTAGATATCGTTGGTTTGATGCTCGGGTGAGGCTAAATTGTATTTGTGTAATTATGCTTTTTTTAAAAAAGAATCAGCACAATTTTCACAATCATACTCTAATAACAGTTTCATGTTTCAAACTTATTGTGTACCTTAATCTGATTTAGCATTACGTGAATAATGATAAATATCGGACGTTATTTCATTGTGTATGATATTAGATACAAAGATTGTAAGCGTTTCATTGCATGTAACATGTCCAAATGACATAAATTCCTTTCTTGTCTTTAAAGAGATGTCAGGTCTTTTTCCAATGACTTCTTTTCATAAAGTTACTTAATTAAAATTCTCGCTATTTCTTTGCTCGATATAGCTATACATAGGTAGATACATACATTTTATGAAGTCAATCACTCGATTAGATACTTTTCTAAAAATAATGCGTTTTATAAAGGACAAAGACTATATAATTTTCTGTTCATTTATCCAAAAGTTTGTCTTTTAATCTGCTTCTAATCACTTTCGTTTCACGCAGTATGTTTTTATCGTCTGACTAATGTATTTTTTTATAAAAGACGATGTCAACAACGTTCGTGCAGTCTGACCATGTCTTAAACTATTGGCTAAAATCTTTAAATTTTCATATTGATAAATCAACAATTGAAAATGGACAGTCCAAAAATGAGATGAAAAATACTTTGCGATTGCTATAGAATGACTCTATTAATACAAGGAATGGTATCATTGTTCTATATCTTATAATTAAAAAAGTGTCAAAACTTGAATCTATTTTGAACAGTTTATGTTCCGCAGATTATGGACAACAAACTGTTCAACATGTTACAATAGAACGGCAGATCATTAATGTCGGCCTATAATAGCAAAATATGTATACATGTGTGAGCATTGTCAGTGTTATTTTAGCCTCTTTGAATCTAGAATCAACCGACACGAAAGCCTTGCATTGACACCGAGCATGTATATTGTTTGTATGATTTATGTGGTATTGATGTTAAACCGGCAAATCAATTCATGTTTTGTTAATATTCTTGTTGTTTAATTTAGTTATTCTGGCTTTCTCGTATTTACTGTCATATAAATAATAGGTTTTTTGTACAGTCAGTTTGATACTCAAATAATTATTTTCTACATTTAGACTTTGCTCAATATTTATGTGGCTAATACCATCTACATGATCTATGTATTGCCGGTTATTCTGTTTTACTGGTTTATGGTATGGATGCCTTCTTTGAATGACGCCCTTGTTAATCTGTCTTCTGATCTTTATTCTGTCATTTTCTATTTGCATATTATTTGTCTGTCTGCTGAGTTCAACAAGGTCAGCATTATAGTTTTTAACTCGGATGTCTTTGGCTAGATCCTTAGGCAAAACCGAATTGTCTGAAATTGAGCATAATGGTCTTTTGTCTCTCATCGTTGATTCACATGGGATACGTAGCCATGTACTTGCGGTAAAATTAGTATGTGCTGGTTAGATAATCAGAAAAGCCTGAAACGAGTACAGAAGGCCTAGATATACCCTAAATGTGTTAAAGTTGGCGTGAAACACAACAACAGATAAAGTAACAATCAGTGATATATTTAGGTTAATTTAACTCATTAAATGACATTTTGTAATTGAGTACCTACATCTTCTTTTATTTCAGTTTTATATATATTCTTAGTATATATATATTTTAATGACTTGTTTCCTAATTGAATTATTTTTTTCTGTCACTCAATCTTTTTCACTTAAATGTTTATCCAACGTTTAAAGGTTATCAAGCTATATCACGACACATTAATATTTTTATAAAATATATAAATGGTAAACAGTTTGCATTCATAGTTTTCCATCGGCTCTTGAAAATAAATGCAATGTAGAAAATCTAATACATCCCAACCACATGAATATTGTTAACAGATAATAATGCTCAAATTAAAGCTACTCTCCCAAACAAAACGGTATAAGAATATGTATAAAAGTACAATTTGCAGTTTGCATGCGATAATTATGACGTCACGGATGTAATGTTTAACTTCGCACTGATATAAACAACCCTTTTATCACATCCGTGACCATGTTGCGAGTAGAACAGCTTGATGCAGTTAGAACTTACTATATCAATGTCAGTTTACATAAACCGGATAACGGATATATGCACTTCGTTCTTTTTTTGTCTCTTTTTATATATAATACATTCTGCAGCAATCGATTGCAGAATAAAACAAATACCAAGCGCGCATTTATTTCTTTATAATTTACTTGTCACAGACGCATGTCGTTAAACATAATTTTGCAATAATTATGATAAAAGATTTGTTTTAAGCAAAAAGACATACATGTTTATATATATATAGTAAAAGACAGTCAGTAAATGATGTATTTTCAAAAATCGGTATACGATACACTCTATGATTATTGTTAACAGAACATTTGCGGTTGATGGATATGAAAACAATTTAAATCGTTATCGTAACGTTTCGTATACTTTAACTGAGTTTGTTATTCTACGTAATTTGGTTGTGATTAAAGCTTCCGGGGGATCACTAGTTTCCAGATTAATAAAAGGAGAATATATTTAGACATAATATACATTTTAATTGTTTTGTGACATTTTCCATTTTGTGTTTTATGGAAGGTAATTGTTTTCTGTAGTTACCATAATATTTGAGCTGTAATTACTACAGTAACGTTATTTACCACTCTTTCATTTTCAGATTGTCCGGAAGAACTGAATAAACAAGGGACAAGACAAGGCAAGATGGATTAATTATAACGTCAAATTTAACTGACAATGCGGAGGACTTTTATATGTCCTGGCACGAATACCACACAGTGACTGCTCAGATGATAGATTTATCGAAATTCAGCGCTAGTGATATAGCATTGTAATATTCCTATCAGTTGTGACTAGGCAGTATAAATGTTATAAACGCATTCTCTAAGCAGCAGTGCTATAGGAAACAAGATTTCGATAAAAAATTATTGGAAAAAAACAACAAAGTCAAAACAGACGATATTTATATTAAGATATTTTTTTCTAAATAGGAAATTTAGCAAGAACAGTTGGAATTTCTATATTCATAGAAACATTTCTTGAATTCAAGTATCCAATTATCTCGCCGAAACAAATATGGAATTAAATGGCAGTGATTTTACAACAAAAAACACAACGGAGAAAGTAAAAGAGTATTTTCGAGATGGAAAAAAATTTGAATTAACAGAAGAAGCGATGATGAAAGTTAACATTTGGCCGCTTATTTTAACGTTTATTTTTGCAGTTCTTGGATTTATCGGAAATAGTATTGTCATATACATCTACTGGAGGAAGTATAAGAAAACTAAAACACGTGTATTTATTTTGACCTTGGGAATACTAGACTGGTTAAACTGTGCTTTTAACATGCCAGTTGAAATAGTCGTTTTGTGGAATCCGCTGTCATTTGATTTACATTACTTGTGTAAAATATCACGTGGATGTACATTCGTTATAAACAATACAGGATCATTAGTACTTGTTTCAATAGCCATAGAACGGTATATTGTTGTGTATCATCCCCTCAAAAACAGACAACTGACACCGAAATTCGCGAAGGTAATGTGTCTTCTAGCGTTCGTAATTTCTTCAATATTTTCATGGCCGTCCTTTGTTTTTTACGGAAGTCATACACTCACTATAGAAATTGCTAAGGATCATTTCGTTGAAGGTAAAACTTGTTTAATTGCTGATGAGCATGAGTTTCGAACAGGACTACTGCTAATTTTTACCACTGTGCTCTTTGTCCTGCTAGTTTTAACGTTTTTAATATTAACTGTCTTGTATATCGCCATTGGACGTAAAATATACATTGCAACATGCACAGATCTTACAGATAAAGGAAAGGGGGAAGTGACACGTTTGTTTAGTAAGAGTATAATTTCGGCAATAACTGGAGTTGCCAAGCCAACAGAATTGAAAAGAAACTCAACATGTAGACATGTAACAACCATCAATAGTGTTAAGATAAAAAGAAATTCGCAAAATATTCAGGAACGATCGTTTTCAATCGTGAGTGAAAATGAGGAATCTAAAATGCCATCAGATTCCAATGAAAAATTGTCGTCTATGAGACGAAATAGTCGGAAATTCTCAACAGTCAAAGTAAAGGCAACACGGAAAAACACTGTAATGATGCGAATGGTTACAATTGCATTCATGCTGTCATTTACACCATTTCTTTGCATTCTGATTATACGTTATACAAACCCTATGTATTATTTTGGATTAAAAACTCCCGGCAAAATTGCCTACGCCGTTTTCCTAAGAACATATTTTATAAACAGCATGGTAAATCCATTTATATATGGTTTCATGAATTTGCAATTCAGGAAAACGGTAAAAGATTTATTTTCAAAGATCTTCTGTAGTAAATGTTGCAGAAGAAATAACATGTTATCTAGCAATGTGTAATTTTTAAGATTATTTTTTTCTTCTTTTTGTCATTATTGTAGACATTATAAAAAGCTAAGTTAGTTAGCTAACAATATGTGTCTTAAAAGGCTAGCGGATGTAAGCAGTCGGGTCTGCCTCTATACTGGTGTCAAAGACTGTCAAGCAGTACAAGATTTGAAGAGTTTTTTTTAACACAATAATGGTTAATGAAGAGTTTTCCTTTATAGAACTATAAGTTAAAAGAAAATGTAAATTTATGTGTTCAAAATACAATGTAAATACACCACTTTAAACAGGCTTATCGAAGTATAACCTAAATCATACTTGTATATTTTTATTATCAAGTTAAATCTACTTATGTTTCTAAGTTATGTCACTTAATCGTACATTTAGACAAGCTTTACATGATGTGCATAGATTTATAAAAACAGTGAATATGTGATAAATGCTTTCTTTTCTATGTAATATCTTAGCTTAAAGTGGCCTTCAGTTTTTTCTCTTCTGGTGGTCAAACGATTCCGTGTTGTTAAGTAAGTATTTCATAAATGTTATCTTTGAGAAGAACATCATAATACTGTAAATCTCCTTTAAGCCGTCTTCAAAATCCTGCGTCCCGAGAGCTATTTTATAACGCATATAATGTGACTTTCCTTTCTAAAACTTAGAAGATTGGGAAATGAATGAATTGTCCGCTTTACTTGGGAAATGAATGAATTGTCCGCTTTACTTATTTAAATATAGAGAGTGGACGAGTAGATAAGGGGTATCGAGGTGTGTTCTTCATTTTCCACCTCTATTCTTTTGATATGACAATTAAATGAAAAGATTTATCTAAAACAAACATAATTATTTAAAGTTTAGAATAACCTTTATCCCAAACCAGATAATGTTTTCCATGGGCAATTTCAGCAATTCCAAAAGTTCACTAAAACCAAATATTTAACTGTATAACGACTGACTGTTTTTCGTTCGTTGAAGGTGGTTAACTGTGATGCTTAAGATTATTTTGAACATTCATCAGTGCATGAATGGTCTTAAACATTTTATGTACTTGACGTTTCTAAAGGTTTCTATTCCCCAAACATGTGCCATTATATCTAGAATTGTCTCACATGCCCCGTGACAATAATATCTTTTGGGCATAATGGGGCAAAAGTTAGGTTATTGATCATCAGTATACGTTTATGTTTTCTTTTGATAGTATATGAGACTTTAAACAATGGAATTTTGTTTCAGTTTTATAAAATAGAGGAAGAAAGAATAGCTAAAAATGCCAAAAATAGTTAAACTGAAAAGACATGGTTTAATTAAGCCTATTCATGGCAGTGGTATTTACAAGCTACAGTCTCCATCCCTAGCACCGGTTTAAGCGGAATTCAATTGGAAAAACTTTGAATTTTGAAACATCAGCAGGTGTGTTTCATAAGGCGGTTATCAAGTAGCACTCTGTGTTTTGTTAAACATAAGTAAACTAAGAGAGATAATGAAAATGTGCTTTCCTATTTCTTTTGTATAATTAATACATATCTATTTCTTTATATATAGAACTGTCTGTATTTTCCCAAAATATTAAGTGGCATAAAGATAATTTCAATTAATTGTTTTAACTGTGAATAAGTGGTTATTTTCTGTTTTCTGCTATGTTGGGTTATTAAATTAACTGATAATAATACTGTAATATATTTTTATTGAATCACACAACCATATTTTGCTTTTGGCGACAATGTTACATTGATGTTTATTTTTAAACTTAACTGTAACTGTTAGATCTTGATTGTTACTGTTTATCTATAGCGGTGTGTGTATAGAAAGAGATGGTGTGCTTATTTGTTAGTTTGATAATTATGTAAAAAAGGCCAGTGCAGTCATTTTGTCGATTTGTGATCAAATGTTTGTCATGAAAATAATTGTATTATTGTACTGCTATATGAAGGTACAATCTATAAACTAACATTTTGATATACATACCCTTAGATATGCTTTCATGTATGAGCGCAATTTTGAGATCTTCTTTTTTTAGTATGGTTGTAACAAAGTAACAAATATGGTCATTACACTTTTGTGTGAAGACTGTGAATGGATTAGTTGGCATCTAGTAATGACAGTGTAGCTGAAGTGTAGCTGAAATGAAACGATTTAACTGGACAAAATACATGTATAATGTCAACCAATTAATCTATTTATAATGTATTTGTCATGTGATTTAAATTATTTAAGATAGTTCTTATAAATTCGCAATGGTTATATATCAATATGTTTAACTGTTACACCATTGACACAACTATACTGATAGTAATTATAACTATGTATCTTATTCAACGTCCTCTTTTATATTATTTCTGTACGTTACCATATTGTTTTACAAATGGAAATAAGATTTATTTTGAAACTAGGTTAGCGGTCTATATTTATTTACTTTTTTATTTATTTACGTATTTATTTACTGTTGGCCACCCAATATATCTTGATATGTACAAGTCTGGCAAAAATGACGGCCTTTTAATACCACATCATTGTGGTAGACTACTTTCATATGGAACGCAGTACCTTGGTGATAAAGGCTCCGGACATTATGATATAATGCATCATACAATGATATGTTTACCCGGGTATTTAGAATTTCTTTTCTGTCCACGGTAACCCGCCCACAAGAAAGACGTGGGACGTGTTCAATATTGCCTTGTTATGAGTTATTGCCAAAACACTGTTGTAAACATGGTAATTAAGATGTAATCATTGAAATCAATTATATCAGAGTTATTGAATGAATGCAAAACGCAGACGCACCAACTGATAATCAAAAAAGACAATAACTAGCCGCCGATTGCTATTAACAACTTCGATATTGGTAATATTTTCATCATATATCCCCATGCGCTTTACACGCCAAAAAAAAACAACTTATGATTTGATTTATTATGGGTTTTGTATGTGATACAAAGCCTTTTTACGCCTTGACAAAATAGGAAATCGGTATTGTAATATGATAAGATATGTATGTATATATGTATCAATTAATATGCTTTATCCTTGGCCATTATTCATTATATTTAAAGCACAATGCCTTTAGATTCATGCTAATTATGTTATGAAAATCTTTTAGA
>NW_026853299.1:0-46571 GCF_026571515.1 Ruditapes philippinarum
CATTTGCCATGAGGTTTGTAGTTCCTTATATAATACCAACATACCTACATTTGCCATGAGGTTTTGCTAGTTTCTTATATAATACCAACATTCCTACATTTGCCATGAGGTTTGTAGTTCCTTATATAATACCAACATTCCTACATTTGCCATGAGGTTTGTAGTTTCTTATATAATACCAACATTCCTATATTGCCATGAGGTTTGTAGTTCCTTATATAATACCAACATTCCTAACATTTTGCCATGAGGTTTGTAGTTTCTTATATAATACCAACATTCCTATATTGCCATGAGGTTTGTAGTTCCTTATATAATACCAACATTCCTACATTTGCCATGAGGTTTGTAGTTTCTTATATAATACCAACATTCCTATATTGCCATGAGGTTTGTAGTTTCTTATATAATACCAACATACCTACATTTGCCATGAGGTTTGTAGTTTCTTATATAATACCAACATTCCTACATTTGCCATGAGGTTTGTAGTTATCTTATATAATACCAACATTCCTACATTTGCCATGAGGTTTCGTAGTTTCTTATATAATACCAACATTCCTACATTTTGCCATGAGGTTTGTAGTTTCTTATATAATACCAACATTCCTACATTTGCCATGAGGTTTGTAGTTTCTTATATAATACCAACATTCCTATGTTTACCATGAGATTTGTAGCCACCTGTATTATATCATCATTCCAACATTTGCCATGAGGTTTGTAGCTTCCCACATTTTGCCATGAGTTTTGTAGCTTCTTATATAATACCAACAGTTCTACGTTTGCAAAACTAAAGCCTTCCTCAGCTAGAAAAGTGAAAAGTAAGAAATAGCAAAATGACCTTTCTAGTCTTGATGGGTCTCAAATTCAAACAGAAAAAGAACATTTAAATAGGATAAACTGTTTTCAGATATAAATAAACCTTTCTTATTAAAATTTGATATCTTATTGTTTGCTGTTTTTTTTTTAGATTATTTTACAATTCTTTTTATTAAGCACTTTTCAAAACAAACCATCCCCTAGAATGTAAGATACTGATATCCTAGTTTTTTTCCATTCCAGAAACATAACTGAAAAGACGTTGCAAATTTTAACAAAAGACAAGTCTACACAGTTGTAGCCTCTTGCACATGGATACAAAACAACATGAGACCATAAGGGTACAGTTTAAAGCCCTTGACATGTTTACAAAAGAAATCTGTGATATATGGGTGCAGTAATAGCCCCTGGCTAGGGTATATATAGAAGCTGTGATGATAAATACAGTGATGAGTGGAGTATAGTGGCAGTTTAAAAAATAAGACCCTGTTTTAAAAATGATTATGTCTTGTAGAAAAGTAGTTACCATTGTGCTGAATTAATTTTCTGAAACATTGGTTTCTCTTTACTCCTACTGAGCAATAATGGCTTGGTAGATGATGTTTGTGTTTTATAAAAGATTATATCTTTTGAAAAAAATTATCAGCATTGTTTTACATAAAGAAAAGTTTAGAGATTGTGTCCTTCTAAGCTTCTTTACCTAGATTTTCCATACAAGTGGATGAGGTACTATGTCAAGCTTGTAAATGTAATTTTTCAGGGATATATTGGAAAAAATATATAATAGTTTGTGATATATTCAATGATCTGTTCCAGTATAAAATGAAAGTGATACAAATAAAGTATAAAAAAGAAATTCAGATTTGTTATTTATTACTTTATTGCACATTTATTTCTATAATTATGTTAAATTATCACATGATATATACTTTATATACATTTAGCATTGACAACAATTGAAGTAAACTAATGTTTGAGCAATCAATGAGCAAATTAACATACACTAATAAATAACAATGAAGGTTAAATTGAGAATATAAATACATGTAAATTATGAAGAGCTTACTGCAGCACTAAAGGAATGTTTGTGGCAAATATTTTTGGCCAATCAAAAAAATACATGGTATTGTTCTAGTAAAAATCTCATTGGTACATTTTTCACTTATTAAAATCAAAATGTTGAAAAAAATGGATACCTAGATAAAATCGCACTTTCCTCTGTATCCTTATCAGTGTGCTATGTTACTAGCACAGGTACTTGAAACAAACTATTTTTAATGTTCCATATGGGCTATACACTATAAGTCTTATTATAGTATTTAGCCCATAATATAGAACTTTAAAAAATAGCTTTTTTTAAAGTACCTGGGGTAAAATTTGGAAAAAACACTAGGGTTATTTCTTTCTTTTTTTCCAATGAACCATTTAAAAAAATACATTTGGAAATTTAGTGTCCAAAAATAAAAGGGGTTTAAAATAAACCACTACTTTTCCCCCAAAATTTTTTCCTAATTACGGTTATGAAAAATGTTTAAAATTTCCCCAGGGGTTTTCCCAAAATTTAAAACATTTAAATAAAACAAAATTCATCTTTTTAAAGGTTTTCCCTTTAAAAAGTGGTTAAAAAAACCAACTCCCTTTTTCATTGGTCTGGGTTTTTTTTAAAAAGAAAAATTTAAAAACTTTTACTTTTTGGGAAATTAACAGCCCCCCTTTTTCCCTTCCAAACCCCCTCAAACGCTCCTTTATTTTTGTGAAAACTTATTTTTTAAGGCTTTTTTAAAAAATGGTTAAAAAAATTCCCTCCCCTGTTTATACATGTAATATTTATATTAACTGATTACACCGGGATGAATGCTAGAGTATTGTATAATATTACTGAACACAATTCAGAAAAAACATAAAACCTACTTAAACAGTGACATGATAATTATGCAATATTTAAATGCATGATGCCAAAACACACTTCAATATACATGTAATAGAATTTTTTTACACTGTTGTAAAGACTTTAGTTCTGTGTTCTTGACACATCAAATCAAAAAGGAACATAATTCTTAAAACATCAAACAGTAAGGTAAGTTCTTCAGCTACAAAATTTCATTTAGAAAATATAAATTAATTAATATTGGTATTTTAATATGTGCTTAAAACTATCTCAGATTGAGAAAATGTAATTGATAAAAATAGCTTGTTTCAAGTACCTGTGATTACTGGTTACTATTATTATTATTACTATTATTATAAGGCTTGACCTGGCAGTGTGGGGAAAGACAACAGTAACAATAACTTAACTCTCTTATTTCAGTTCATAAACACTATCTGTATGTTCCCTTAATGCTGGACAGTTTTTTCACTAACAATGTTTTCTTTTAACTTTTTTTCTATTTGTATCATACAACAATTAAATTTCTTTTGACAAATTTCAAGGCCCATCATTATAATTCATAGGATAAAAAGATGAACAAAATGTCGAAAGCTTGATTATTTTGTTAACTTATCTCTCGATTAAAAGGAACTCATACCAATTATTGTACAATACAAAAATTCACTGAACTTGTCTAACAGAATGATGAACAAAAATAATTGTCTGAGATAAGCAACTGAACAATTTGTTTTTTCAAGTTAATAAAATTTATTAATTTTATGGCTTATTTACATGTTAAATGACCCTGTATAAATAGTTGTTACCTTTTATCATCCTAGCTGCAATGTGAGGTTATAAAACACTATCATTTATACATGATCATATAACCTGTTATAAAAAAACCTTTATAACCTATTCATATTACAGAATAAATTTACAGAAGAGCCCAGTATATAGATTATATAAACATCGGGATTATCCAATGAAAATTGATGTTACAAACATGCAATATAATAAAATATGACAACCTGTGTGATATACTTGATGTAATCACTTCTTTTCATTCATATAGTTACAAGATTGGAAGAAATTGAGTTATTACAAGCACCAAATCAGATAAGTTTTATCATTTCAACAAACTTAACAATTCAACAATAAAAAAACTTGGATAAACATTATAGAAATAGTAATAGAAAATGAACATAACAATAAACTTTAGATACAGTTCATGAATCAACACAGTCTAATTCAAATCCAATGTAACTTTTAATTAAAGAAAATGATTTTATCAAGGTCAATAAATTAAGTTCTCATATGCAATCAAACAAGAATTCTTTAAAAAGAAAAATACTAGTAGTTGCAGTCATAAACAAAACTGCTTTGTAGATTTATAAAATTTACCAACAATATCAACAAGAAAATCAACAAAAGCTTTATCATGAAGCACCATGTTAGTATTTGTCTGTATAGACACTGACCATATATACATAAATATTCATCTAAATCAGTTATAAACAAGAGAATCAGAATACCTATATATATCCCTGACCCCACAATGACACAGCTAAAAAAAATATTGCCAAAAATGAGAAAAATGGAGAAGAAAAATACATGTATTTTTTTCAGTCTCAGAGAGTCTGACTTTTGACCCATCAACCTAAAACCTAACCAAAGGCTAGAAGTTGATAGAATCCACATTGAAAATCAAAACTTTACCATGAAAGAAACATTTGTATAATCAACATGCCCTGCTTTAATAACCCTTACCATGCTTGAACCTATAAGTGATTAGCTTGTGCCACCAGTATGGAGCCAGGTCAGCCTGTACATCAGGCCAGTGTGACTTGGCCTTATACTGTTGGTAGATAATCTTTTGTATCCATATAAATTTGAATGTAATGTTATAAAGTCAAAACAAGGCAAATCCACTACACAAATTCAAGAGGTAATTATATGTTAGTCTAGAATTTAGTTTGACTGTGGGTAATTGGTCAGTTATCACCCTTGCTTACATGAATCAAGTTATGTATATGCTGCAACAAGTCCCTGAAATGCCATTTTCTAATGAGCAAATAAATATACACAACATTACAGTTAAACCTGAATACATTGCTGGTGGCTGCACAATCTACCTTTGCAACCAGTACAAACCAAGATTACTGGGGGGGGGGGGGGGGAGGATAATTTTCTTGTCTAATCCAGATCTTGTCTTTATGTGGTTCAAGTCTTTTACAAAAGATAAAATTACACATGTTAATTACTCTGAGAAATACATTTACCAGCTTATTAAATTGTTGGCTTTTTCATTCTGCTATATAATTTTAAACTAGTGGAGCAAAGTCAAAATGACAACAGGACAACTGCTTGTAATATCCACTAACCTTTAAATGCCAGTAAAATCTATCTTTACAAAATATTCCACAATATTTAAACAATCATAATAATAAAAATAACAAATAATTTGCTTAAATCTGACTTAAATCAGGGAAACATTATTACAAGACAAGCATTTGGAGATAAGCTCAATGTAATTTTCTTGTCTAATCAGGAACAGAGACTGCCGTTTTGTCACGTTGATCATTGTCAATTAATTTGTTTTTTATCTTAAGTAAATACTTAAAGTAAGAGAAATATGTGTATAAGCCAAAATGATGTTTAAACTTAACACTCCTTTTTATATATTGGTCTCAACATAATGTGAAAATTTATCAATGAATTGTTTTCGTAATAATGGTATTATTATTACTAATGCTAATCAAATGATTGACTGTCCAATTTCTTGGTCACCAACATAAAACTGCTTATATAGTCTGTAATTATGTGTCTGGTTATATTTTGTCCCAGCTTAAATATAGAAAGCTTTTTCAACTGTCTTTGTTTTTGTTACACCATCACATACCATACATTCCTTCTTTGGTAAACATAACTTGTGGAATCCATGTCCTATGTTTAAAACAAAAACAGACTTTGATGTTAATAATTATTTCTTAAACAACCAATAAATTTATAAAATCTGAATGCTTAAAGCAGAATACGTCCTGAGAAGCAAAAAAAATCCAAAAGACAACTTTAATTCATAATGCAAAATATAATGTAGTTTGTTTTAAGTTAAACAGGGATATCAATATGTTAATTATGTAAATATTAAGACAAAACATTTACTATTTTTGACTTTAATATCTTAGTCAAAATGAAAATTAAAATCCTACAAAAATGATGTAATATCTGTTAAGGCAGTTACCTCAGTATGACATTTAGTGTAAATAAATATAGATCAAAATGATTTTAAAAATAATAATTATTTTTTCAATATAAGACATATTGTAATTTAATACTTTATAATAATTTAATAATTTAATTAAGAAAACCAAGTTAACAATATGGAAATACCATCAGGAAATACAGCGTAGACTAAACACTGACCCTGCGTGACACATGCAGTGAAATTTGTATAAGCATGATATTTTACTCATTAAAGCCATAACGTTATTTGCTATGGTAATAAAGGGCAAAATTCTGATATTGAATGTCTTGTCAATTTATCTGTACACAGGTGGTATTACTGAAAAACCCTTTTACAGGCCTGATATGGCAGTATTATTTGGAGGCCCCCAATATTTTTAAGTTCATGTTTTTACAAGGCAGGCAATAGTGATTTAAAATGAAAACTTTTTGTACCGAATGCCTAATGCCGACACTTAAGATTTTGTCTAGTTCACATATCTTCGTAATTTGATAACAATTTTCAAAAGATGCAAGTTAAAAACTAGCGTTAATATGAAAAAAACATGTACTGCTTTTGTATGGGAACTACTTGCATGCCAGTAATGACATAGGAAAACAATTTCCCAAAACATAGTATAGCAGCAGAACTATACTTTATATTATTACAATATTATTTATATCTTACCACATTTAAATATGAGAACCCCAGGTTCCTCATGTGACACAGTCTCTTTCAAGGAGATATAACAACATGGACATAACCTGTAGACATATCAATATAGAAAATGTTTATTTCATATCTTCTTGATAACATATCAAATTAGATTAGGACTTTTTTCTATTGATAGTGAAGACATAGTGATACCACAATAATATGAAGGGTAAATAGGGCTTGGCACTTCATTCCTGATTAAACATATGTTAATGTATTATGCCAAAGTATAATTATGATACCAAACAAGTATTTGTTTGTTTTGTTGGACTTTAAGTCACACCAACACAGGAAAAGTGATATGCAATTTTACAGCTTTCAGATGTTTTCTGAAAGAGGAAGACCTCAGATGTCCCTTTTTGTGTGCATTATGTAGGCAACAAGCAGGCATCAATGACCTTACATAAGCAACCTTAATAAGAAACAGCAGTAATTGTGTCAAAATTAGGTCCTATTTTATGATTCTCTAAAACTTCAATGGCACCGCAACAAAATTGTTCAATCATGCATAAACTGTTTGAACCATTATCCACATAATTATCTATAAAATATTTGACTAGCAATTTCTAACTCAAACTCTAAATATTCTTCAACTTTTTATGAATGAAACTTGGTTACTCGGAATACTAATTTTCTGTATCTTATAATGGAGCGTCATAGCTGAGTGGTATAGGTCATTGGCTTCAAACCGCTTGCCCCTCACTATTGTGAGTTAGAATCCAAACAGGCACTTTGGATTCTTCCATGTGAAAAAGCTATCCAGCCAGCTTACAAAATGTTAGTGTTCCTACTTTGGTGCCCGATAGTGCCTGAAATAATGCACGAAGATGTACCTGAGGTCTTTCTCCACCAGTAAAGCTGGAAGAAAGTAAAACACAAACAAAAAACAACAACAACAAACAAACAGATAAAAGTATAAAATATCACTTACAAATTAATCTTATTTTCAATGCCCCAGTGACATTCTGGATCTTCCACAGATGTTTCCGACACCTCTTTCTCCTTAATACTGTTGGCCTATAAAAAAATATTTATATAACATAAAATAAAAATAAACTATACATGTATAAATAATCCATTTTTCTAGAATTATTGTCATATGATCAGCACCTGACATTAGTTTGATATAAATCTATGACAAATTCAAATTATTATAAAAATGCTGGCCAGGAATTGCTTTCCTGTTACTGTTGGTTCAATTCTTGGTTTATATTGAAAAACTATCCACGAACTCTACTGAAAGTTTAATTATGCATGACAAGTGTAATAATTCACAAAGTCAAGGTCAATTATAAGTCAATATCAAGGTCATTCTTTTCTACTGGAAGGCCTTTTCTTTTCCAAAGGGTGGTGTCCAAGTATGAAGACAATCTATTTGGACATTTTTAAAAAAATGTCCAATGTTACCTGTCTTTGGACAGCAAAGGCAACAGCAACGGACATGACTTTGAAAAAGTCGAGCTAACAAAAAAAAAGTAGTAGGATATAAAATGAATGGATAGAGTAAATGTAAAACACAGATACCATAGAATGAAGAAAGTCTGTATTTGAACCAGTTGATTCTCCAGGGTGCATTTTCTTCTCTGAAACAGCCAGGTACTGCACCTGTCAACAAAAATAGTCAAAATACAATACAATACAATACAAATGACTTTATTGCATATAAAACATTACCATGTTTATAGCAAAAACATAAATATACATTTATGAAAATGAGTCATTGGAAATAAAACATGTACAGTGGATGTAAAGTATGTACAGTCATTTGTTTGGTAAACAAAAGTACAGTCAAAATTTAACCTTTGAAAAATATAATTTTGCATTACGATTGCTCAAAAAAATAAAATAAAATCTGTATTGCATTTAATCAGAGACGTTTTAGTCACTGCACATATATTACTGTGTTAAGGTATACACAACTTCTTTGATGTAAAGCAGTTATCTTGCTAGAAAGTAAGTATTTCTATTCAAATACAGCTGATGTGCAAATAACATTTTGTGAACTGACATCAGTGGATCCATAAAGTTACTATAAGATCTTAATAATAATGGTGTGCATAAAAACCATTCAAACAGAAGAATATATAACATGATATATGACCATCATTTAAATTTACATTTATCATAAAATATGAGTATAACGTTTACCTGTGGTGTTATAACTATAGGTCTATATGACCATAGATAGCTGTCTACCTTCTCCAACATGGAATGTAACACTGACCTATTAATATAAGATATTAAGAATTGTTGAATGAACATTCATTTTTAGTATTCAATATTGTTTATTCAGTAAAGAATAACTATTTAAACATTTCCCCCCACTAATTTAACCAATTATTCCTGTTTAAACAAAGGAAGTAAAATTTACTTTAAAGTCTCTCTATCTTTATTCACTCTATTTTATCAATAAATTATTTAAGTGACCGATTTTGTGTTGATTCTCATACTCACATAAAATGTTTGATATAAAACTTTGACTTCATTTTGTAGTAAATCCAATTCTTAAACAAGGTAAAAGGCATATTTGTGATAATGATTACAAGTAACTAATATATAACTTATAATATCCCTTGATGTTGTTAAAGCTAGGTGCAAAAAGATCCACAAGTCTAACATTTCTAAAAGATGCCCTCACCTTCTTTTTTATATAATCATGTTTCATGCAACACATCATCTTGTAAACCTTACATAAGTTTAAATTATCTCCCTTGCACAGAATGATTAACCAAACAAATGATATACATTTCACACATTCATAATGAGTTTATAAAATAATGCTGATCATCAACTGAATATTCAATAATAATACAATCAAATGTTTACATGTTTGCCATACCTTTGTTGTTTTTGCACCATTCCAGAGAGTAAACAGACTTGGTAAAACTCTTTTGACAAAACTCCCTCTGGTAGGTTTTGCTTTTCAAGCAGGGAAATAGCCTCCTCTGGACCTACATTTCTGACCAATAGAATTGCCAGATTGTTCCATGTGATCAGTTTTGACCAATCACAGCTAACTTCCTGTGCCGTCTGGTTCCCTGCTTGATTTATCTGCTGGTAAGCACCAAGTACTCTCTGCCAGTCAGGTACTGAGAGTGGCACATAACCTGAATAATAGTTGAGAAATAATCATCTTAACAAATTTTAACAAACTTGTCACTATTCCCTTAATAAACAAACAGGTCAGTGGAGTGAATTATTACATCATATATGTATTGCATAAAGAAGAAATGCTTTGAAGTCATGTGACTTCAATAAACCAAATGATGCCAGGAAAATTTCTTCTCTGGTAAATGAATTTTAACATGATTTTATCAATTTCAATTTTAATAACATTCTAAAAATGCAAATAGATATCAAATGTTCTTGTGTTATAGTATAATAGTGCATGGTTTATCACTCAGATGCTTTGTAACTTATCACAGAAGCCTATCACAGCCTTTGTGATATATTACTGCACATTTAAAGTTGAACCCTGCATTCTTCAACCATGCACTAAAAATAATATCTATTGCCTAAACACATATGAACAAAATAATAAACAAAATAAATAAATAACAGCTGTCAGAAAAACAGGTCATTTTCTTTCATAAAAGTGAAAAATAAACATCCATCTTCTACAGAACATTCCTGTGATTCTTCAAAATGTCCCTGGCAATAATACACTGTAATTTTATAAATAATGTTGTGACATCAAATCATTTATCATACCAAGTTCATTGTGTCCTGTCAACAGGTCAATATCTCCAAGCTGTAATACCAGATCTAAATGATCTGATCCACGACCAATCTTTTTCAGTAGCTTCAAGACGCCAACCCAATATCTGCAAAAATGTCGAGTCATGTCAAGAAGTGAATGAAGATTGGTATTTTTTTTCAAATATAAGAACATATTAAAAATTTTGTGTAAGAAGCGTATCAAACAGTAAAATCATTACAAAACATTAAGAGGGTTACTCATTTATTACTCAAACATATAGATTACTTATTGATGATAATAGCAGGGGGGATAGGTGGGGGGGATGAAAAATAAAACCCACCAGAAATATCTTCATGTAAAATGACAACTTCACAGCTTTTGTCAAATTTTGCCATTTAGTAGCAGGTAGCTTTGTTCAAGCAATTCATTAAATTTGTTTTGATTTGATTTGCCATTCATCATTATTCGGGAAAATTTTAAAATATAAACTGACTGAATAGTGAAAAATACAGACAATCTTCAGATGAGACAGATGTGTCTGCTGATGTTGGTCTGCTCACGTCACATCGGTAGAATCTGTTGTGCCTAGCAGGCCATAAGTTGAGATTTTCTTTGACAGGTTATATGGCCTAATATAATCACTTGTTAGATTATATGACCTTAGCCACAAGGAGAGGGTTTAAGTAGCAAACAACCATTTTTACATAGAAATATTTTAACATTTGAAAAGTCTTTATTATAAATTCAATATACTGCAAAATACATTTTTCTGAGGTTAAATGAAAATTTATTTATAGTTTTGGAGCATCTATGTATGTAAGTAACAAATGTCACAGTTTTCTAAGAAATCTGACGATATAATCATGCAGTAATAAATGTAACATTAAGCCTGATCTGAGATAACAACAGTGTCATATACCCATGTTTTCTCAGAATTTCCAGCACAATTTGTTGATCTCTGGCAGCTTGTATATTCTTGATTAACTGGTCAATAAGAATTTCATTCTTTCTTTTCACCTTGTGACCCATACACCTGTCATTATAAACAATAAATTCTATTCTATTAAAGGGACACAACTGAGGTCAAAATTTGAAAATCTGACTAATATCAAAATGCAACTATGATATTTTGTGTGATTTTTTTAAAAAATTATTTAAATGTTGTTTATTTTAAGGTCATCTTCCACAATAAAAATGATTATTCAGGAAAAAAGAAGTGAGCAAATGATCTGAAATTTTGCCCCAAAATTATTGGTACAGACCTACATCAAATGATGTAAAACCTCAGTGGAGTTCCTTTAACATTTTATGCTCAAACATTGGCAAACAAATGTGCCCTTCATAGCACCAAATGAGATAGAAACAGTTAGAGTAAAAGTTAAATTTCAGAGTGGAACCTCGATCACTCGAAAAACCATGATTCTTTGACTCAATGTTTAGGTATGACCTCTTTATTTTAAATGGTTCTACCTAGACAGCTTGAACTTTGATAATTTGAACTGTCCTGGTGTTCTGGGCTTAATTATTCCACAAATGTGTATATTACCGCTATATTCACATGTCTCATATTAATTTGTATCTATGAGAATTGTTACCAATTTCTGTATTCATTTTATTATAATATTTCATAATAAATATACTGGCATGCGAGCAGTTCCCGTACAAAAATCGTAGTTACTCAAACATTATTTTTTATTACGCTCACTCACCAAAATTTGAATTTTACACATAAATATTCGGCTCGTCACACAAATCATGGAAATTCCATCATGTTCTAAACATAGAATAACCCTTACTTATGAGGCCTCATATGGGGTACCGAAATTATTGATTATTTTGTATGAAGAGGAGTAGTTCCCGTACATAAAATCTAACCCATTGTAATTATACAATTTTATTATATCGGACCTATTTTTCATTTACAATTGTTGAACAGACCATTATCTAAGAAATAAATAGATGTAATTCAGGAAATAGACCGTAGACTAAACGCGGGTATCTATTACCCGGTACCGTTACCCCAACGCATTCACATGCAATAGCATGCTTGTATACATGATATTTTACTCATCAAAGTCATAAAATTATTTTAAATAGTAATATTGGTCAAAATTCTGATAATTAAACAAGTTTTAATCACATTGCCTACTTATCTGTAAACAGGTGGTATTAGTGGAAAACCCTTTAACAAGCCTCACGTGTAAATATTTTTGCGCATGCGCGCAAGGACGGAATCCCCCAGAGAAAACAAGGTCACGTTTTGACGACGCACAGGTGAAAGTGATTTAAAATGAGACTTTTAATGCGTATTGCCGAACTGACACTTAGATTTTGTCTCGTTTATGTATCTGCTTGATTTGAAATGAATTTTTAAAGAATGCAAGTAAAAATCAAGCGTTTAAATGAAAAATACGGGTACTGCTTCTGTACGGGAACTGCTCGCATGCCAGTAGCACATAACTATGTATTGTATGACAAAAGTTACAGGTTTTGCGTCAGATACACCTGACACACACTAATTTAAGTGTCTTCAAAGTTTGACTAAGAAGTAAGAGTTACCTAGGACATCCATTTTCATCCATCACAGCAGAAGTATCATTATCTTCAGATAACAACATTTCTAATAATACAACACATGTGTCTTTATGATTACCAATGTCCATTAATACTTGCTTTCTGAAACAGAAAAGAAAACAAATATTCTCAGAGTGACCACCCTTTCAAGTATGCCAGAGAAGCATCAGAGAATTTGATATTATATATACAGGTGTGTTTGTAAAATTCAAATGCACCTATGTCATAACTGTGAATAAATAAAGTTGACAGTTATAGTGAATGTCTCAAATTTGAAAATTTGACCTTGGAAGCAAAGGTCATTTAGAGGTGAAAGTTACATTAAAAAAAAATATAGAAATTATCATTCAGATATTCTTATATTCTTATAAAATACCTCTTGAAGAAAATGTTGATAGAGTTCAAAGTGATGAACATTTACATGATGAGCAATTATAGTTTGTTCTAGAACAATTTCTTTTTTGCTATATAGAGATACAATATATGTCATATCGGATCATGTACATGTGTCTCACAAAAAATTACAACATCTATAAATTATTCATTTGTGGTTTGAGATCACATATGAAACTAAATATATTAACCCTTGCCCCCATGAGCATATTGTGAAAAATGGCCGTTTTCACTGAAAAGCCTCCTGTTACAAGTTCAAACTGCTATGGAACTATGAAAAATGCTTCAATACTAATCAAACTTGGCACAAGTGTTGACTGGCCCATTGCCTTTGTATTGACATGCTCAGTCTTAAATTTCCTGTTACCATGGCAACGAGGGGACATCTCAAAATTGCCAAAAATCACTATTTTGCCTCGATTTTTTCCATCAAAATTTATTTCAAAGTGCTGCAACTTCTCAAGGGATTGAGATAGAGTCAAAGGCTTTTCAGCGTTGGTTAAAAGTTACATTATGATCGACCTGGGGTCATTTTTAGCCTCTCACAAGTCCAAATTTTTCTTGGCGATGAGGGGGACTCCGCCCCCTTCAAACCCCCCTAACAGAAGGGGGCACATCCCCCTTCTGGCAACCCCCTGATTTATCTTTTGGATGGGGGGCGGCGCCGAAAAAGTGCTCAATTTTTTTAGCAACATTTCTCAAAAGAAAACTTATGTTTGGGGCCCAAATAGGACATTTTTTAACTATTTGAGGCCTTAAAAAAGGGGGGGGGGGGTCGAAAGTGCGTTGTTTCGCGTATATATGTGGTAAAGGGTAAACAAAAATTAAATGGTATAATAGATCTTCTATTAATGGCAAATTCACTTTAATATGTTAAAATAAGTTATGATGTGTTCAAATATGAAGGCTCTAGCTTATAGAATGACCATGTTATGGTTAAGGTTGAAACTACCACTTGTAGAAAGTAAACCTACAGTGAGTGCATCAACAATGATAACATTAGTATATAATATGCTGGCATAAATACTGAACTATCTCCAGAACAAATCAGAGTTTGTTATACAAGTGATAATGAAAGGTACAGAAAAGAAAACTTTACTTGTTGTCAAAATATTAGTAGGTCAAAAGTACATTTTATCTTTATGCAACAACAACCTACATTTAAATATGTTAAATCTGTAGATATTGATAAATAAATTTACTTGTGTTTCAACTTCACATACTGTACTTGCCAAAATGTACAATTATGATGCAGCATTTGATAGGAAAAGGATGCCAGAAACAATATAGATATGACAATACTGTTAAATGTTTTTATGTTTGGTTTCAAGTCATATCAACATTGTAATGGTCATATGGTGACTTTCTAGATAATATACACTAGTGTAGGAAGATCCCAGGTGCCCCTCTGTGCATTATTTAAAGAATGCACCTGAGTAGAACCATAAATCTTCTATAAGCTAGCTGGATGAACTTCCTCCCATGAAAAATCTGAAGTCCCTGGTGGGATTCAAACTCAGCAGTGAAAGTCAAGTGCTTCAAAGACAGCAACCTTAACCAATCAGCCCCAATTTCCTCTAAGTATAAGACAGATGGTTACCTCAAAGAGGAGTTTTCATTCAGGGTCACTAGGACCATATATTGTTTGAATACTGTTTCCATGGTAACCTGATGGTATCTACACATGTACATTACATCTAGGGGATGTACACTGGGATGACATCTCACACAAATATCCACAACAGAATCTGGTTTGCTGCGAAACAAACTGAAAAACAATTTATAGTAATATATAAAATACATATCTTAATACAACAGTGTAACAAAATGTCTACTTAAATGATATTTTCTTTTAACCTCCTCATTTTACTTTAACCTCATTTAATGTGCGTAATTCCCCTGCTTTGAATGTGATATAATTTATTGTTAGTTGTAGGGATTTCAGTATCAAATTCTAAAGTTAAAAGCTAATATAACACAAATTGGAAGGCTGGCCTGCCTACATATAGTGGAACCCCATTGTATCGTGCTATTCATTGTATCAATATATTTACAAATCATTCAATTTATTTGCAAAATGAACTAGCTACTGATTGTTTACATTTACAACAGTGTCACGAAAATCTTTCGCATTTGTTTTGTGCCATAACAATGATCAAAAACATGTTTCCAGTACCGTCAGACTTTGTAGATAATAAAAAGACTTATAAATAGTGTGTTCTTATTAAATGTACATTAACTGTCTGTTGAAAGTTCCTAAATTTATGCTGACATTTTAAAACAGACATCCTTAATTCTAATTGACTGAAAAATCTAGCAAACACTAAAAAGATGGGTCAGGCTTCCCAATCTTTGACTAACTGAGCGATTCTCACAATGCATCGATATAATGGTGTGACCTAATTCTTCAACCTGTTTGACATGTCTGTAAATATCCGTATATTCCAAAGCTAAAAACTATATATTAGTGATGTTTGCCATGTAAATATTATGACAAAAGAAAAAAAATAAATGATAAAAAATAAAGATTCGGGGAGATTTAAATTTTTTAACTGCAGTTGTGATTTATGAGTAATAGATCGATACAACGGGGTTCCAGGCTACTGTAAGCTTAACACTTTCATTGCACACGTTAATAAACCTTAATGTAACCTTAATCGTAAAGGACTTGTGTAATGCACATTTAGTTCTGCAATTTTCCTGTTATTTTAATGCTTCCAAGGATCACCCTTTTTAGATTTGAATTAGGAATTGTACATGATGAAAAAGAAGGGTTTAGTCATAATATATGAAAGTTAAGAAGCCAACAGAAATAAAGTTTGGTCCAACGTTAATAACCTATGTACCAGCTGACAGGCTCTTTTGATGACATTGAAACAGATTGCAAAACAATTATGTTGACCTCAGAACACCTTATTTAAAGTACTGTACATATTAACTCTTCTAGGGCACCATTACCACTCAGTCACCTTGGGAAGAAATTGCACTAGAAACATTCTTTTATGATAGAATATATGAAATAATTTATTTACACAAACTGTCCCACTTACTTTGATATGTGTCCTAGCAACATGGCACCTTGACCAATACCTGACTCATTCTTCAACAGATGTCGTATAATAGATTTCTCATCTACACCATACCTCTCACCATCATACCTTGCTTTACCTGAAATTATACAAGATCATTATTGTGTTGTTTGTCTTGTTTATATGATATACTTTGCATAGTCTTTTTTTCCTTCTACAAATCTCTTTTGAGGCGTGTTTTTTACCAAGAAGGAATCTGGCCAGTCAAAGTTAAATAATTTTAAGTGGAGTTATCATCATCACCTACTAAAACCAACAAATGATTAGATGGTATAGAAAATTAGGATAACAAGTCACCATTGATGATACAAGCAAGGGCACAGATATTCTGACCCATATGGTTTATTCTAAGGACCAATATAAATACACCTAACACAAACAATGTATTATATTTCTATAATATGATATAATTCACGTTGCATTATTATACTGACTTTGTTCTTAGACCTTACACAAATCTTATTATATCTATATAAAGTATGAAACTTAAGTTATTGGTGTGTTCTGCCAAAAATCTGTACCAATCTAAGGACGAAAACACTCATTATTTTTTTCTTCAATATACTGTATTAAGATCAATTTTTACACTTCCCTAATATTAAGAATGTAATGAAAACAAATGGTGGATGTTATAAAGTAAGTGAGAGTTTCTGTAGCCAAAAGTTGAAAAAGTTTTCCAAACTTATATAATTATTGCATATGATAACCACGGCAACAGACAGCGTGAGCACTGCTTGTTTTATTTCTACTGAAATTTAACTCTAACTAAATCTTGCAAAACGGTCATATCAGTCTACTAGATATTTTTTCTATAAATAAAGAATGTTACCTTCCATACAAGTCAATAAGGCACTCCATAACTCAAAACAAGATTTTCCATTCACGGTTTCCTCCCTTATTCTACCAACATTTAGGTAGGGAAAATAACATCGGACAAAAAATGAAATTGCTTTATCCTGCATTTCACCACATTCTGTTGTACTGACTTTCTTTTGTTCATTAAGTGCTGCAGAATTATCTGTAAGATATTCATGACTTTTTTCACCAACATAAGCTTTGTCCCCATGGTCAGTTTTACTTAAGTTAGTTTCACAACACTGAATATCTTCACTTTCTATAGTTGCCTCCTTGTTTACCTCTATTGTTTCATTGTCAACCTCTTTATCTTCAGTGCTATTATGCTTCACATTATTCGTCATATCCACATTCACAACATTATCTATTCCATTCAAATCAGAAACAATTAGTCCTGTATCAGGTACTCTAAGATTGTTCTCAAAGCTTTTTGGGCAATGAAATTTAAATTCTATAAACTTCAAAATTTCACCATGACAACCAACATCAAAACAAGCTTGGGTTAATTCTGAAACATCCTGGAGGAGATAACTGGAAAGACACAATGGATCAGTGAGGTAACAGAAATCCTTATCACTGAGTATTTTAATTACTGAATCAGATATTCTAACATCATTTGGATCCTTTGACTCATTGTTTTCTGTATCTATGACAACACCTGACTCACAGTCTGATCTCAACAGTCTTACATCAGCTGCTTCACCTGGGAGATCAATTTGGTTTGGTTCCCCATTTTTATCAGTCACAACTGTATGACAGTCATTAACTTTAGAACCAGTCTCCAACACTGCTTCACCTTCTAAATCTTTATATTTAATCAGATGAAACTCTTGAAAAGTTTTATTCAAAACTGTGACCCAGTCTAACAAAACTGCATAGACTGCTTCTGAATTTGTAAGAATTTCTAAATCCTGTAAAGTTTCTTTGGTTTTTAATGTAATTTGTTCAAGTTCTTCACAATCTACAATGGCTTTTTCCTTACTGTCAACATTACTAATATCTTCTGAGTTTGTAGTAATTTGATCCTCTGTATCTCTAAAATTTTGTCCAAACTCTGGATTTGTCATTAAGATATCTGGATTGTCATTATACAGGACATCTCCGGAATGTAGGTAAGCTTCTGAACCCTGTAAAATAAGTAACATGCTTGATTTACAACAAATAATTTAACAATGAAACTTATTTATTTTAGCTTGAATTGATTAAAGCTTGAAGCTTACCAGAACCACTCTAAAGTCCACTTGTTGAAAATACCTGTATGTATATCAGATGAGGATACATAATAATGAAGTTTCACTGATACCAATAAGTTTTTATTTAACCCATTACCTGCTGTATTTGTGTACATGAATTGTCTTGCTTTGAATTTGGACTAGTCTATAAAAGGGTTAATGGATTTTAAATATCACTCTACAAAAATTAAATCTACCAATAGTATATAAACTGGTCAGATTGTATGATCATGATTTAATACAATTTGATGTAGGTCTATAACAGTAAATTTCGGACCATAAGCTCATTTTGTTCTGTAAGAATAATTGTTTTCATGCAATATTCTCTATGATTTAATTGTATGAACCTGTCTACTTTAAAGACTCAATAGGGAAAGCATCAAATAAGAAATCCATGGGACTGGTTCAACCCTATATGGCCATACAAAATTTCTCCGTGACAACTGATCTCGGTCCAATGGTAATGTGTCTCTCATCACTGATTAAGATAAACATTGCCATTAGTAGTCAGTCACTTTGTAATTATTCGTTTTCCAGGAAAGTGAGTTACGTGAATTGGCCGCCAAGATATCACTTGAAAATATGCTTAAATCAGAATTAAAAACCAGAAAAGCAAACAAACAAAACAATTAAATTGTATGTACATTAAAAACCAAGTGACATTATTGTTAAAAAGGAAAAGTAGGTATATTCACCTGAGACAAATTTTCAGCGAACTCTTTAGCCTTGGAGAGGAGGTTTTTCTCCTTGATGTTTCTAATCAAATTCTTGGTACTTGATGTAACCTTTGTCTGCATTCTGAAATTATGTAAAATCAGTAATCATTGTAATGCCTGTCAGCACATTTTCTATTGTTTTGTTTCTAGAAATCTTTGTTTTGTACTGCAAGTATATAAATGGGTAATTTCATTGATAAATAACTAACTGAAAAATAACAAACTAGTAAAAACTAGAAATGTGTCCATAGGACACGGATGCCCCCACACGCCACTGTTCTGTCAATCTTATGACTCTAGGTCAAATATTTTTTGGACTACATGTGCCACAAGTTGAAAACTAAAAATCAACAAAGGGCCATAATTCTGTTAAATTTGGTCGCAGCAAAAATTCCTTCCTTTACTACCATCTACACATTAAGGTTGTTAATCCCTGGAAGTTTAAGCAAAATCTGCCATCCGGTTTAAGAGGAGTTGCATTCACAAAATTTCAACATAGTATATAATGAAAAAATCAAAAAAGGGCCATAATTCTGTTAAATTTTGTTGCAGCAAAAATTCCTTTCTTTATTACCATCTACACATTAAGGTTGTTCATTCCTGGAAGTTTAAGCAAAATCTGCTATTCGGTTTAAGAGGAGTTGCATTCACAAAATTTCTACATAGTATATAGTGAAAAAATCAACAAAGGGCCATAAATCTGTAAAATTTGGTCGCAGCAAAAATTCCTTCCTTTACTACCATCTACACCTGAAGGTTGTTCATCCCTGTAAGTTTAAGCAAAATCTGCCATCCGGTTTAAGAGGAGTTGCGTTCACAAAATTTCTACATAGTATATAGTGAAAAAATCAACAAAGGGCCATAATTCTCTTAAATTTGGTCGCAGCAAAAAATCCTTCCTTTACTACCATCTACACATAAAGGTTGTTCATCCCTGTAAGTTTAAGCAAATTCTGCCATCCAGTTTAAGAGGAGTTGCGTTCACAAAATTTCTACATAGTATCTTGTGAAAAAATGAACAAAGGGCCATAATTCTGTTAAATTTGGTCGCAGCAAAAATTCCTTCCTTTACTACCATCTACACATTAAGGTTGTTCATCCCTGTAAGTTTAAGCAAAATCTGCCATGCGGTTTAAGAGGAGTTGCGTTCACAAGATTTCGGGACGTACGGACGGACGGACTGACGGACGGACGCACTGACGGACTGACGGACGGACGGACAAGTGCAACGCTATATGCTCCCACATTGTGGGGGCATAAAAATTAATAATTAAGTTTAACAAAATTAGAACAAATACCATAGGTTTAAAAAAAAACAACACCATTGAAATCACACAGTTATTTTTCTATATACTTACTTGTTTCTCAATTGTTGTAAAGTTTTTCTTGGAGCAGATGAAGATTTGCCTTTCTCCCAGGAGCGAGATAGAGTGCTGTCCCTTGATGAATACTCATCAGTTTGGAGGTTATCAACACTTACAGTGAACTCTCCACTCAAACCAAATTCTCCACTAATGGATGAAGGTGAACCAACACTCACAGATTCTGAGTTCTGAAGTGAAGAATATGGTAAAAAAACAGTCATTGTTAAAATCTTGTACTTTTTATTTATCCATTCAGTATATGACTTACACAAGTCAATAAACACAACTATTCTTAATGCTTGATATTAAAACAAGAACCTGAACAAAATGCAAGAGTTGTTTAAGTTCACAAACAAGTATAATTTAGTCAAAGTCTATCAATGCTTGACATGCTGGCCACAACTGCTGGCCACAACTGAATCTACCTAACAGAGCAGACCACGATCAGCCGACATATTTGCATAATCTGATCATGGTCTGTTCTATTCCCTACTCAGTCAATACATATTCTAGAATTTTCCCTAAAACAATGAATGGTTTTGTCCAGTTTGAATGATTAACAAGACTATTTAAGATATTTAGTGGGGTGATGGTGAAACAAGAACCTGATTAATGGTTTTTAATAATTCTAAGTTCAAAATTCATGATTGAGTTATAGTGATCAATAATTACTACTTTCAATTTTTTTTTATTTTTCAAAAAGGGCTATGTTCAGACCAAATCCATGCTAGAATTATGAGTCTTTGATAATGACTTGCAATTAGCATCACAAGGAAGCTAACTGTGGGATCATTCTGTGAGGGTAGAGACTGATCTTACATGCAAAATTGTATCATGAATTCTTTGTCCTTGCAAAAGGGCTATAATTCAGTCAAAATCAATGCTAAAGTTATAGGTCTTATATAGTAACCTCCAAATATCCATATTTAAGTGGCTGATGAGATATGAGCAATTTAAGTTGCACCAGTGTTATGTCAACTAACTGGTAATTAAGATTGACCAGCTTTTCTCTTTAATGGCTGCAAATATCTCTATCTATTTAATGGTTGCACAGGTCTGTTATTATCTCTTCAACAGAGGTCATTATTATTTTTTCAACTTTAGGTCTGTTATTATCTTTTAAATAGTGGCACAGGCCTCTTAAATGGAAACACAGTTAACATTATGTTTCATTAAATAAGTTGAACAAAATAAACAATATGGCAGTTCTTCTATTACCTGTAAATGTATTATCTTATTTGTTTATTATACACATGATGAACTTTATTTGAAGAAGAATGCTTTAAATGTTATTAAAAATATTGAAAAAGCAAAGTAAAGTGACAAAAAAACCTAGGAATTCATAATGCCAAACTTTGTTATATATTTTAGAAATTTATTTTATATTCAAATGGTAAATTAAACAACACAAGGGAGGTGGTTGGGTGGACAAATGTCTGTTATTATCTCTTTAATGGCAACACAGGTTTGCTATCATTTCTTTAATGGTGGCATAGGTATGTTAATAACAAAGCTATGGATTCAAGGTTTAAACATGTACCTTATTTACCTTATTTATATTCAAACCATCTGGTGTGTCCTTTCCAGAGCTAGTAGTTTCCTCCATTAATACAGAATCATTAGAATATAAAGATATGGAATCTTCTTCCTTTAAACTATGAACAGATCCATGTGGTGATACGGCCCTGTCTGTAATAAAACAAATATATCACTAATATATGAATATATACTGTGCCCCTCATAGTTCACAATACTAAATGCTTTGACAACAACAACAAAAACATAAGGAAAACAAACAATGAACTTATGGTACAAAAATTATTTATAAGCTGTAACATTAAGGTATTTTCTGCTGTATGACACAGGGAAACAACAACATATTCAATCAAAATCAGATTTAATGGACCAGACGTAGACCATAGGTCAACCATTTTAAAAACACCATGTCACTCAAGTTTTTTCATGTTTCACTTAAAATTACAAAAATTTATTGCTCAATTTTAAATATTGAAACAATCTTTACTTTGTAACTCAAAAATTATTTTTTTCAACAAATTATAGGAACAATTTGAAAATGATGGTTGCTTCAGACATATTTCAGACATATGCATATATTTTAACTGACTATTGTGACTTTTTGCAGAAAATTTTTAAAAGTTTTTTCTGTTTCATTTTGTGAAAGTTAAAAAATATAAAAAATTCCCGAACGTTTTTACAATTTCCCTTTTTATTAAAAAAAAGGAATTTTCATAAAATTTTAAAAAAAAAAGGACAAAACAAAAAGTGGGGTAAAATTCCCCCCTTAAGGGGATTTGTCCCCAAAGTGAGATTTTAATGACTTTAAAGTCAAAATTTTAAGACATTTTTTCTTCATCAGGAACAATTCTTTACATTAAAAATACATGTATGTATAAATTGTTAATTTACTGCATTGAGCCGACATGCTTTTGCTACAAGGGTCACACAAAAACTAGTTATAACAGATGTACAGAAACATTCTAATGTGTTGACTTATAAACTGAAGTTGTCTTAAACCTATGTTAACATAGTTTAGTTATAACAAGAAAATAATGTTGGATCAGGGCAATATTCGCACCTGCTTATAAACTGTCAAAGACAGATCTTACCTTTATTTTCTGGAGTTCCGAGACTCATTGATCTTGTTATCCTCACTGAAAATATATACATGTAACATAATACATGCTATATTACTTTATATGTATACATGTGATTTATGGCATTATTGCAGAAAACGTGTCAGCTTTGTTTTCATAGAATGACCAACTGTACAAAGACTGGTCAGACAGGATGACCAACTGTACAAAGACTGGTCAGACAGAATGACCAACTGTACAAAGTCTGGTAAGACAGAATGACCAACTCTACAAAGACTGGTAAGACAGGATGACCAACTGTACAAAGTCTGGCAAGATAGAATGACCAACTGTACAAAGTCTGGTCAGACAGAATGACCAACTGTACAAAGACTGGTAAGACAGGATGACCAACTGTACAAAGTCTGGTAAGATAGAATGACCAACTGTACAAAAGTCTGGTCAGACAGAATGACCAACTGTACAAAGACTGGTCAGACAGAATGACCAACTGTACAAAGTCCAGTGATACAGAATGACCAACTGTACAAAGTCTGGTAAGACAGAATGACCAACTGTACAAAGTCCAGTTAGACAGAATGACCAACTGTACAAAGTCCAGTTAGACAGAATGACCTACTGTACAAAGTCTGGTCAGACAGAATGACCAACTGTACAAAGTCTGGTCAGACAGAATGACCAACTGTACAAAGTCTGGTCAGACAGAATGACCAACTGTACAAAGTTTGGTCAGACAGAATGACCAACTGTACAAAGTTTGGTCAGACAGAATGACCAACTGAACAAAGTCTGGTCAGACAGAATGACCAACTGTACAAAGTTTGGTCAGACAGAATGACCAACTCTACAAGGTCCATTCAGACAGAATGACCAACTGTACAAAGTGCAGTCAGACAGAATGACCGACTGTACAAAGTCTGGTTAGACAGAATGACCGACTGTACAAAGTCCGGTTAGACAGGATGATCTACTGAACAAAGTCTGGTTTATAAGACAGGATGATCTTCTGTACAAAGTCCAGTCAGACAGAATGACCGACTGTACAAAGTCTGGTAAGACAGAATGACCAACTGTACAAAGTCTGGTAAGACAGAATGACAAACTGTACAAAGACTGGTAAGACAGAATGACCAACTCTACAAAGCCTGGTCAGACAGGATGACGAACTGTACAAAGTCTGGTCAGACAGAATGACCAACTGTACAAAGTTTGGTCAGACAGAATGACCAACTGTACAAAGTCTGGTCAGACAGACTGACCAACTGTACAAAGTTTGGTCAGACAGACTGACCAACTGTACAAAGTCTGGTCAGACAGACTGACCAACTGTACCAAGTTTGGACAGACAGAAGTACCAACTGTACAAAGTTTGGTCAGACAGAATGACCAACTGTACAAAGTCCGGTCAGACAGGATGACCAACTGTACAAAGACTGGTCAGACAGAATGACCAACTGTACAAAGTCCGGTCAGACAGAATGACCAACTGTTCAAAGTCTGGTCAGACAGGATGACCAACTGTACAAAGACCGGTCAGACAGAATGACCAACTGTACAAAGTCTGGTCAGACAGAATGACCAACTGTACAAAGTCTGGTCAGACAGAATGACCAACTGTACAAAGTCTGGTCAGACAGAATGACCAACTGTACAAAGTTTGGTCAGACAGAATGACCAACTGTACAAAGTTTGGTCAGACAGAATGACCAACTGTACAAAGTCTGGTCAGACAGAATGACCAACTGTACAAAGTCTGGTCAGACAGAATGACCAACTGTACAAAGCCTGGTCAGACAGAATGACCAACTGTACAAAGCCTGGTCAGACAGAATGACCAACTGTACAAAGACTGGTCAGACAGAATGACCAACTGTACAAAGCCTGGTCAGACAGGATGACCAACTGTACAAAGACTGGTCAGACAGAATGACCAACTCTACAAAGTCTGGTCAGACAGAATGACCAACTGTACAAAGTCTGGTCAGACAGAATGACCAACTGTACAAAGTCTGGTCAGGCAGAATGACCAATCGACAAAGTCTGGTCAGACAGAATGACCTACTGTACAAAGTCTGGTCAGACAGGATGACCAACTGTACAAAGTCTGGTCAGACAGGATGACCAACTGTACAAAGACTGGTCAGACAGAATGACCAACTGTACAAAGTCTGGTCAGACAGAATGACCAACTGTCAACAAAGTCTGGTCAGACAGAATGACCAACTGTACAAAGACTGGTCAGACAGAAATGACCAACTGTACAAAGCCTGGTCAGACAGGATGACCAACTGTACAAAGACTGGTCGGACAGAATGACCAACTGTACAAAGTCTGGTAAGACAGAATGACCAACTGTACAAAGTCTGGTCAGACAGAATGACCAACTCTACAAAGTCTGGTAAGACAGAATGACCAACTGTAACAAAGACTGGTAAGACAGAATGACCAACTGTACAAAGTCTGGTCAGACAGAATGACCAACTGTACAAAGACTGGTCAGACAGAATGACCAACTCTACAAAGTCTGGTCAGACAGAATGACCAACTGTACACAAAGACTGGTCAGACAGGGATGACCAACTCTACAAAGTCTGGTCAGACAGGATGACCAACTGTACAAAGTTTGGTCAGACAGAATGACCTACTGTACAAAGTCTTGGTCAGACAGAATGACCAACTCTACAAAGTCTGGTCAGACAGAATGACCAACTCTACAAAAGTCTGGTCAGACAGAATGACCAACTGTACAAAAGACTGGTCAGACAGAATGACCAACTGTACAAAGTCTGGTCAGGCAGAATGACCAACTCTACAAAGTCTGGTCAGACAGAATGACCAATTCTACAAAGTCTGGTCAGAACAGAATGACCAAATGTACAAAGTCTGGTCAGACAGAATGACTAACTGTACAAAGCCTGGTCAGACAGAATGACCAACTGTACAAAGTCTGGTCAGACAGAATGACCAACTGTACAAAGTCTGGTCAGACAGGATGACCAACTGTACAAAGTCTGGTAAGACAGAATGACCAACTGTACAAAGCCTGGTAAGACAGAATGACCAACTGTACAAAGTCTGGTCAGACAGAATGACCAACTGTACAAAGTCTGGTCAGACAGAATGACCAACTGTACAAAGCCTGGTAGGACAGAATGACCAACTGTACAAAGTCTGGTCAGACAGAATGACCATCTCTACAAAGTCCGGTCAGACAGGATGACCAACTCTACAAAGTCTGGTCAGACAGAATGACCAACTGTACAAAGTCCGATCAGACAGAATGACCAACTCTACAAAGTCTGGTCAGACAGAATGACCAACTGTACCAAAGTCTGGTAAGACAGAATGACCAACTCTACAAGGTCTGGTCAGACAGAATGACCAACTGTACAAAGTCTGGTCAGACAGAATGACCAACTGTACAAAGTCTGGTCAGACAGAATGACCAACTCTACAATGTCTGGTCAGACAGAATGACCAAACTCTACAATGTCTGGTCAGACAGGATGACCAACTGTACAAAGACTGGTCAGACAGGATGACCAACTCTACAAAGTCTGGTCAGACAGAATGACCAACTCTACAAAGTCTGGTCAGACAGAATGACCAACTCTACAAAGTCTGGTCAGAACAGAATGACCAACTCTACAAAGTCTGGTAAGACAGAATGACCAACTCTACAAAGTTCTGGTAAGACAGAATGACCAACTCTACAAAGTCTGGTCAGACAGAATGACCAACTCTACAAAGTCTGGTAAGACAGAATGACCAACTCTACAAAGTCTGGTCAGACAGAATGACCAACTCTACAATGTCTGGTCAGACAGAATGACCAACTCTACAATGTCTGGTCAGACAGAATGACCAACTCTACAAAGTCTGGTCAGACAGAATGACCAACTGTTCAAAGTCTGGTAAGACAGAATGACCAACTCTACAAAGTCTGGTCAGACAGAATGACCAACTGTTCAAAGACTGGTCAGACAGAATGACCAACTCTACAAAGACTGGTCAGACAGAATGACCAACTGTACAAAGTCCAGTCAGACAGAATGACCAACTCTACAAAGTCCGGTCAGACAGAATGACCAACTGTACAAAGACTGGTAAGACAGGATGACCAACTGTACAAAGACTGGTCAGACAGAATGACCAACTGTACAAAGTCTGGTAAGACAGAATGACCAACTACAAAGTCTGGTCAGACAGAATGACCAACTGTACAAAGTCTGGTCAGACAGAATGACCAACTCTACAATGTCTGGTCAGACAGAATGACCAACTCTACAATGTCTGGTCAGACAGGATGACCAACTGTACAAAGACTGGTCAGACAGGATGACCAACTCTACAAAGTCTGGTCAGACAGAATGACCAACTGTTCAAAGTCTGGTAAGACAGAATTACCAACTCTACAAAGTCTGGTCAGACAGAATGACCAACTGTACAAAGTCCAGTTAGACAGGATGACCAACTGTACAAAGTCTGGTCAGACAGGATGACCAACTGTACAAAGTCTGGTTAGACAGAATGACCAACTCTACAAAGTCTGGTCAGACAGAATGACCAACTCTACAAAGTCTGGTAAGACAGAATGACCAACTCTACAAAGTCTGGTCAGACAGAATGACCAACTCTACAAAGTCTGGTCAGACAGAATGACCAACTCTACAAAGTCTGGTCAGACAGAATGACCAACTCTACAATGTCTGGTCAGACAGAATGACCAACTCTACAATGTCTGGTCAGACAGAATGACCAACTCTACAAAAGTCTGGTCAGACAGAATGACCAACACTACAAAGTCTGGTCAGACAGAATGACCAACTGTTCAAAGTCTGGTAAGACAGAATTACCAACTCTACAAAGTCTGGTCAGACAGAATGACCAACTGTTCAAAGACTGGTCAGACAGAATGACCAACTCTACAAAGACTGGTCAGACAGAATGACAACTGTACAAAGTCCAGTCAGACAGAATGACCAACTGTACAAAGTCTTGTCAGACAGAATGACCAACTGTACAAAGTTTGGTCAGACAGAATGACCAACTGTACAAAGCCTGGTCAGACAGAATGACCAACTGTACAAAGTCTGGTCAGACAGAATGACCAACTGTACAAAGTTTGGTCAGACAGAATGACCAACTGTACAAAGTTTGGTCAGACAGAATGACCAACTGTACAAAGTTTGGTCAGACAGAATGACCAACTGTACAAAGTCTGGTCAGACAGAATGACCAACTGTACAAAGTTTGGTCAGACAGAATGACCAACTGTACAAAGTCTGGTCAGACAGAATGACCAACTGTACAAAGTTTGGTCAGACAGAATGACCAACTGTAACAAAGTCCGGTCAGACAGAATGACCAACTGTACAAAGCCTGGTTAGACAGGATGACCAACTGTACAAAGTCTGGTTAGACAGAATGACCAACTCTACAAAGACTGGTAAGACAGAATGACCAACTGTACAAAGACTGGTAAGACAGAATGACCAACTGTACAAAGTCTGGTTAGACAGAATGACCAACTTTACAAAGTCTGGTTAGACAGAATGACCAACTGTACAAAGTCCGGTTAGACAGGATGACCAACTGCACAAAGTCTGGTTAGACAGAATGACCAACTGTACAAAGTCTGGTTAGACAGAATGACCAACTGTACAAAGTCCGGTTAGACAGGATGACCAACTGCACAAAGTCTGGTCAGACAGGATGACCTACTGTACAAAGTCTGGTCAGACAGAATGACCAACTGTACAAAGTCCAGTTAGACAGGATGACCAACTGTACAAAGTCTGGTCAGACAGGATGACCAACTGTACAAAGTCTGGTTAGACAGAATGACCAACTGTACAAAGACTGGTCAGACAGAATGACCAACTGTACAAAGCCTGGTCAGACAGAATGACCAACTGTACAAAGTCTGGTCAGACAGAATGACCAACTCTACAAAGTCTGGTCAGACAGAATGACCAACTGTACAAAGTCTGGTTAGACAGGATGACCTACTGTACAAAGTCCGGTCAGACAGAATGACCAACTGTACAAAGTCTGGTCAGACAGAATGACCAACTGTACAAAGTCCGGTCAGACAGGATGACCAACTGTACAAAGTCTGGTTAGACAGAATGACCAACTGTACAAAGTCCGGTTAGACAGGATGACCAACTGTACAAAGTCTGGTCAGACAGAATGACCAACTGTACAAAGTCCGGTTAGACAGGATGACCAACTGTATAAAGTCCGGTTAGACAGAATGACCAACTCTACAAAGTCTGGTCAGACAGAATGACCAACTGTAACAAAGTCCAGTTAGACAGAATGACCAACTGTACAAAGTCTGGTCAGACAGGATGACCAACTATACAAAGTCTGGTAAGACAGAATGACCAACTGTACAAAGTCTGGTCAGACAGGATGACCAACTGTACAAAGTCTGGTAAGACAGAATGACCAACTGTACAAAAACTGGTAAGACAGAATGACCAACTGTACAAAGTCTGGTAAGATAGAATGACCAACTGTACAAAGTCCTGGTGAGACAGAATGACCAACTGTACAAAGACTGGTCAGACAGAATGACCAACTGTACAAAGTCTGGTAAGACAGAATGAAATACTGTACAAAGTCTGGTAAGATAGAATGACCAACTGTACAAAGTCTGGTAAGACAGAATGACCAACTGTACAAAGTCTGGTAAGACAGAATGACCAACTGTACAAAGTCTGGTGAGACAGAATGACCAACTGTACAAAGACTGGTCAGACAGAATGAACCAACTGTACAAAGTCTGGTAAGACAGAATGACCAACTGTACAAAGTCTGGTAAGATAGAATGACCAACTGTACAAAGTCTGGTAAGACAGGATGACCAACTGTACAAAGTCCAGTTAGACAGAATGACCAACTGTACAAAGTCTGGTGAGACAGAATGACCAACTGTACAAAGACTGATCAGACAGAATGACCAACTGTACAAAGTCTGGTAAGACAGAATGACCAACTCTACAAAGTCTGGTGAGACAGAATGACCAACTGTACAAAGACTGGTCAGACAGAATGACCAACTGTACAAAGTCTGGTAAGACAGAATGACCAACTGTACAAAAGTCTGGTAAGATAGAATGACCAACTGTACAAAGTCTGGTGAGACAGAATGACCAACTGTACAAAGACTGGTCAGACAGAATGACCAACTGTACAAAGTCTGGTAAGACAGAATGACCAACTGTACAAAGTCTGGTAAAGATAGAATGACCAACTGTACAAAGTCTGGTAAGACAGGATGACCAACTGTACAAAGTCTGGTAAGACAGAATGACCAACTACAAAGTCTGGTCAGACAGAATGACCAACTGTACAAAGTCTGGTAGACAGAATGACCAACTCTACAAAGTCTGGTCAGACAGAATGACCAACTGTACAAAGTCTGGTAAGACAGAATGACCAACTGTACAAAGTCTGGTCAGACAGAATGACCAACTGTACAAAGTCTGGTAAGACAGAATGACCAACTGTACAAAGTCTGGTCAGACAGAATGACCAACTGTACAAAGTCTGGTAAGACAGAATGACCAACTCTACAAAGTCTGGTCAGACAGAATGACCAACTGTACAAAGTCCGGTCAGACAGAATGACCAACTGTACAAAGTCTGGTAAGATAGAATGACCAACTGTACAAAGTCTGGTAAGACAGAATGACCAACTGTACAAAGTCTGGTCAGACAGAATGACCGACAGTACAAAGTCCGGTTAGACAGGATGACCAACTGTACAAAGTCTTGTCAGACAGAATGGATGTATACTTGCCTAGCTCTATGCATTTGGCTTAATCATCGTCAAAGATGGACTAACCTTCTGATTTAGAGTCTGCTGTTTCAAATGCAGAATGTCGTCTGCTGCTGCGAACTTTCTTCTTGCCGGATTTTCTCTTCACAGGTATGGCTATTGTATCAGAGACTCCATCAAAATCTGTATAAAACATAACAAAGCTTGCTAATGTGATTATGACTCGATTTAAAGTAAACATACCAATGGCCTTTGGTTGCATTCTATCTATATTAGTGACATAAAACTTTAAAATTTCATGTACCATTCTAGGTATCTGATGTAGAACCAAAATGAACCTTCAATTCTTTTAACTACATTCCATATAAAAAACATTACTTTATTTGGCTGAGATATATTTTTTCACATTGTACTGGTGTTTTACTGGTGTGAATGGTCATATTTCATTGGACAATCAGTAAAACAAAATAAGACACACCTGTTCACTCACTGTGTCAGCAGAAAAAAACCCTGATATATAGTAGTAAAAGGTAGACAGGTAAAAGAGAGGTTAGAAGATTGGAAACAAAACTTTATTTTAGCTGGCCTAAACTACAGCATACATACATGTGATGAAGTTTTTTTATATGAGGAATGGAAATTTTTCAAGATTAATGTTTCATTAATTTTCATGTAATCTAGACCAATAACTTCAAAATTTCATATCATTCACTCACTTTATTTTTCAAGAATGATTATTCTAATTGTGAAAAATGACCCAAAATTGAAAAGCGAAAACCGGGCGAAGAATAGCACAAAAAATGATTTTTCAATTTATTTCTGAGTATATTTCTTTATATTATCATTCACATATCTTTCTGTTTTAGGTGCCCCAGTTAAGCTATGTAAGAAATTTTAATTTTATGTTTTTAAGTTTTTGTATCTCAGTGGAGTTCCTTTAAGAATGACCAAGGCACAGTAAGTATTGTGACTCAGGAGTGTCTCTGATTATAAACTATAAATATGTTATTGAAAATATCAGGAAATGATTGACATGATTGACTTAATTATTAATATATTGGAAAACATACAAATTGTAATATAGATTAGTAGAGATTATCAATATTTACATGTAGGAAATAAGAAACATCACTGAGGACTTGACCAGCCAGCCCCCACAAACATTTAACAGATCAAAGTAAAACTAATTGTTAGTGGTTCCATCAAAATTAATAGTACCTGCTAAGCCTGTATTGTACTTTTCAAGGACCACTTTAATCATTCTGATATTATATCATCTACAGGTCCTCAAACACTTACATGAGTAAAGAATACACACATTTATGTAAGGTATATTATTACCATTAGGAAAGGGTTGATCTAAATGGATATCAGCACTGTCAACACTTGATAAACTGGTTAAAGACAATCTTCTTGGTCCCTGGCTCATAACACGTAGGTAACCAATATCATCTTCATTCTGCAAATCATCAGTTACATCTTCTGTTACCATAGCAACATGGCTTTCTGATACATTAACAAATTGTTTATGTTGGTTTTGGGTGTCAAAAGTATCACATACATGATCTGTATGTATGACAGGTTCTTTGATATGTTCTTGTATAGTATTTTCAGTTAATCTTGATTGGGCACATCTTACCGGAGCATCTAATGTTTGTTCCATACCTCCAACATCATCAATATTGTCACTTATAAATCTAGCTTCATGTTCAACCAATTCAGTATCTTCATCCTGTTTATCAACCTTTTCCACACAACCACTTTCACTTTCTTCTAAAACTGTATGAACAATCTCACTATCATTATCCTCCACATGATTATCAAAGTTGTTTCTGTAAACTAATGAACCTTTATCAGTTTCAACATGTTTATTTTCTTTGGTTCTTTCAGTCATAAAATCAACTTCACTCTTAATCTCATTTTCAAAATTATCTTGTTTTTCATTCAAGCTTTTATGATCAGTCTCTGCAACATATTCTTTCACACCATTTAAATCATCAGGAATACTTAAATTTTCCTGCATATGATTATTCCTTTGAGCAATTTTAGTTGTACTTTTAACGTCTTTCTCAATTTCATTTGTTTCAGTTATATCACCAGTTGTTCCATTTATTGCACTATTCGGTGCAGAACTTAGCACACTACCAACACTGGATCCACTTATTGCACTACCAGACCGACTTCTACCAGAACTTAATTCATCCATTTCCGAATCATCGGCCATTTTGTTCTCCACATTTATAATCACCTCATGAACTTGATCAGCTAAATCTTCCATCTTTTCTTCCACAAGCTTGTTATATATCTTGTGTAAATTGTCTACACCAAATTTTTTTCTGACATGTTTGAAGAGAAAAACATTTCTGTGTTGAATGCACAAATAGGCAGCAGACTGTATGTCATTTGTCTGTATATAACCTGGTATGATCGATGTCACTGACTGAAATGATAGGCACTGTAGTTTCATCGATTCAAAGAAAATGTAAAGTTCTTCATCAAGGCAACAGATGTCTTGTATTCCTGAAAAATAATTTCAAAATGTAAATTTCTTCATCAAAACAGCAAACTTCTTCTATTCCTGAAAAATATTACAGTGTCAAGGCAATGTTTGTCTTGTATTCCTGAAATACAATGAATAATCAATATCTCGGAAAAGTTCTGTAAAAACAACTGTCAGTTTTAAACTACACAACTATTACTACTTCCGGTTTTTTCCAGTGAGATTGTTTATCTAAATTTGTAATAAAGTAAAGAAATATACCTGAAAATTGATTGGTCCATAGCATTACCTTGACATTAATTGGGTCAAGGACATAGACACTTGTGTTGGTCCAAGTTAACAGAAAATTCTTTCTGGAATAAAGAACATACACATACAAGTGTCCAAATAGGTTTTAAGGTAGGTCTGATAGGAAGGGTGGGAGTTAGAAGGGAGAAAGGTGTGTGAGGGTAGAGGGGAGGTGCCATTTTATATTTACTAAAAAATACAGAGCTATAAATTAAACCAAATCATTTTGCTGAAGTTTACCAGTTTACATTCTATTGCAATTCTTATTGTATATTTCAACTCATGTGCTATCTGAATTAAACAACAACCAAAAATAATGATGATTAAACAATGAAGTAACATTATTTTACAGACTTATGTTTAAAATCATTTAAAATGATAAGATACATTAACTTACTTAAGAATGATAAGTTTTGGGAATGCTACAGACTGTGCCTTGGTCGTGTTGGTCTCTGTGTCAAATATATACTTCCTGCAAAAAAGTAAATAAGTAACAATAGTTTCATCTACAACTTGAAAGAAACCCCTGTAAGAAGATACATGTTCTTAACCATAAAAGTTAATTAACCAATTGCATATAGATGTCTTTGAAAAATAAGATGCAGTTTAAATAGATGAGATCTCTATGGAAAAAAAACTAGCAGGGTTTTTATGTAACAAAAACATATGTCTCCCAAAACTATGTATGGTCACTCATGTGAAGTTTCATTGAAATCCCACCAGTAGCTTGACCTGTGAAAGCCAGACAAGATTTTTCTATTTATAGCTCTGACGGCCATTTTGTGCAGCAAAGCAAAACGTGCCATCATTATGCACAACCAGGGATGGTACTGATCACTCCTGTAAAGTTTGGTAAAAATCCCACCAGAAGTTTGACCTGCGAAGGCCAGACAAGATTTTTCTATTTTTAGCTCTGGCGGCCATTGTGTGCAGCAAAGCGAAACGTGCCAGCATTATGCACAACCAGGGATGGTACTGATCACTCCTGTAAATTTTGGTTGAAATCCCACCAGTAGTTTGTCCTGTGAAGGCCGGACAAGTTTTTTCTATTTTTAGCTCTGGCGGCCATTGTGTGCAGCAAAGCGGAACGTGCCGGTGATGTGCACAACTAGGGATGGTACTGATCACTCCTGTAAAGTTTGGTTAAAATCCCACCTGTTGTTTGACCTGTGAAGGGCTGCAAACTGAATGCGGACGGACGGACGGACAGACAGACGGTGAAGGCAAGCACAATATGTCTCCCAAAAATTTTAGGAGACATAATTCTTAAGGGCATGTTAGGCGTCAGAAACAATAATGGTTTTAGTGCATGTTAGGTGCTTATCACTCAAGGAAGAAAATGACTTTTCATAAAAATTACAAAGTGTAAACAAAGTAGTATTTTGACTTCCATATATAAAATACTAAATCACTATAACTATACTAATTGCCAAAAGGCAACAGAAGCAAATAATGGTTCAGGTGATTTGCCCTTGAGTAATTTTTTGGAAACTATGACACCCAAAAATACACATAAAAGCCTCTGCGAAATAAAACTTGAAGCATTTCATGTGCATAATGAGCCTTTAACACATTGCACCCCATACATTATATTTAATATGATGATACTAAACTGTTCCATTTTACACTATTATTCAAATGCATGACTCTTCTGGAGGAAGCTGATGTGCATGAATAAATAGTTGCAACTTATAGTTAATTATGTATATTGTAATAAAAACTGTAATAGTAACTTACTGGTTTATATTGATGATATGACTAGGAGGAAGTGCTAACAACTGTTTAAACTGATGTGTGTTCAACACATTACCCTCAAAGTCAACCTGAAATAATAAACTATAATAAATTTTATGCCATTGAATAAGATTCCAAAAATCTGTGCATTATTTCAACACCTGAGTAGAACCAAAGACCCTTTTTTAGCTAGTTTTCCCCCATGAAAGATAAAAAAATCCTTCAGTCTGAGGGACGTTATTTATTCAGGGCTGATTATTGATTTTTGCTATTGCAGCTGAGTAAAATTGTGCATTGATTTTTGCTATTGCAGCTGAGTAAAATTGTGCATTCATAGTGACAGTGCATCATTTAAGTAAAGCTGCTGTAAGTTGCTAAGTTTCAATCAAAACATAAAATCAAGTCATCTAGACTGCTTGTTTGATGATGTCATATATGACATCATATTTAACCATTTTTTCCATGTGCTAGTGTTCAGCAGAGGAATTAAGCTTATGAGATTTCAGTTTGGGTCGGAAAACTCATAACACACAATGACAAATGACACTTATAACTAGTTACAATCATGGCCAAGGTTGTTACTATTAATAGTAACAATGGTATTAAGTGCCATTTGTCACGCCGGCCACAATATATGACACGAGCCTATGGAAAGATTTTTAATGCAAACTTATATGATAATTAAAATTGTAATACCACTTTTGCACTTTAGGCATAGTTAATGAAGTTACTGGATGGCCAATAAATGGTCAAATATCTATAGTCTAGTCACAGAGCCTTATTTTCTGACCTTCAGAAAGCATTTTTATTTGTTAATGTCTTAATTTTCTTTTCTACAGAAAACATAATCCATTGGCTTAAGTCTATAGTTTTTTACCTTCAGAAAAATAGAATCTGTTTTATGTATCTATAAAAGAAATAATCCATGTGTTTCTGCCAAAATTTATATACTATAGATTTATATAGAAAAAATATTATATTGGTATATGTTTAACACTTTCTATCCATACAAAGCATAAATATTCTAAATCTAAATATTCAAACCTAAAAAATAGGTTTAAATGATAAAATAAAATTTCTCTAAAATTTAGAGTTACCTCCCATATTCTGGATCCTGGCCTTGCACTGTAAATCATGGGAGCTGATGTCCCTTGTTGTAGAAAACAAGCACCAAAATTACCATCTCTATTCAATATATAGAGGGTATTTTAGATCTAATACTAAATCTATTGAACAAGTTGGATAAATTCATATTATGTGAGCCTCTGTTTGTATATAATGCAACAGACATCAGGTTTATACACTAATGTATATGGTTTTTATTAAATAGTTTTATTACATTCCTGCACCATGGTTTATGTGATATAAAACAATTCAGTAAAAGTATTAGACATAACTTTTAAAATTCTTCAACAACTCAACGTAAATGTTCTCTACTCTATAAACAAAGAAATTTTACAAAACAAATTTAAAAGCACTGATAAATGGCTACCTTAACATACATGTATACTTTTTATCTATTCCCCCCCCCCCCCCCAAAAATATAAAAATATTTTAAAAAAATGGCTGAAAATGAAACGCTAATAATAAGGTACAGTTGACTCTTGATAAGTCAAAATCGCTTTACTCAAAATTCCGCGTAAGTCGAAGAATTTCTAAAGTCCCGTCAAATTTCCTTCTTTATCTTTGTATTTTAACTCCGCTTAGGTCAAATTTTGACTTACCGAGACTCCTGTTTAGTCGAAAAGAAAATTTGGTCCCGTCAATTAAAGTCCAACATATTTTCATATTAATTAGTCGAAGTTTGAAAACAGCCGACAGATCAAAGGTCGGCGACATCAAGTTGAGATGATGTCACTCGTGATTCACACGTTTCATAGTAATTTAAATTGCCGGTTATCATGTATTATAAGCACGTCGTGAAAGTGGCTTTAATCGGATTTAGGACTTAATTAGTTTTAACAGTTAAATAAGTAATTCAAGATTTAATTAATTTAATTGTGCCTGCCTAGGTATTGATGTGTGTTTTCAACGTAAATGACATTTATATAATTAATGTTCCGTCATATTGCATACATTAATATGTACTTCCGGTTCACGATAGTCGCTACTTTTGTTTTAGTCCGATGATCAATTTACTTTAAACATTAGATAAATTGTTGTTGAAATAAATGTGTTATTGTGCTTTTATTGTAATTAATTATCATGATTGTGTATTAAAAGCATGTGCATTACTGATGAATACTGACAAACTTGCATTTATGTCATTGCTACGAATGCTTGTGTTTATATTTCACTATTAATATCCATGTATTACATTTTGAATAATATATTTTTGTTAATTTATAATTTGTATTTGTAAGTGATTTACAGTCATTTCAACGGTTAAATATTGCAGCATTGCCGCTAGCAACAATAACAAACATACTTCTTTGCACATTCAATCAGGTATATGTATATACATGTACGAATGTCAATGTAATGGCGGCAGATCCACGTTACTCGAATTCCGTTTCTCTCGAAGTAAAATGCCGAGTCCCTTGGATTTCGAGTTATCGAGAGTCAACTGTATTTATAAATAAAAATCATATTACCTCAGTTTCTTTCCAATCTGTGAGTAATGTTGTCTGAAAGTTATAAACAGATTGTATAGTTTCCAAAAGACTGTATAGTTGTCAAGAGACTGTATAGTTTCTAAAAGTTTGTACAGTTTCCAAAAGATTGTACAGTTTCCAAAAGATTGTATAGTTTCTAAAAGATTGTATAGTTTCTAAAAGATTGTATAGTTTCTAAAAGTTTGTACAGTTTCCAAAAGATTGTACAGTTTCCAAAAGATTGTATAGTTTCTAAAAGATTGTATAGTTTCTAAAAGTTTTTTTATAGTTTCTAAAAGTTTGTACAGTTTCCAAAAGATTGTACAGTTTTCAAAAGATTGTACAGTTTCTAAAAGTTTGTATAGTTTCCAAAAGATTGTATAGTTTCCAAAAGATTGTACAGTTTCCAACAGATTGAATAGTTTTCTAGAAGATTGTTTACTTTCCAAAAGATTGTATAGTTTTCCAGAAGACAGAATAGTTTCCAAAATAGTGTTAACTTTTCAAAAGATTGTATAGATTTCAAAAGATTGTACAGTTTCTATTTTTTTGTTCATAGACTTGATTCAAACAAAACTGAGGCTCCAATACTCTACACTAAAAACAGTAGTGGAGCTTCAGTTAAGATATAATTGACATAGACAAAACTTACTTGACAGTATCACAAAGGTAACATCTAGTCATTGTAGACACAAGTACTTTATCTTCTGCTTTATCTAACTGAACTATAGCTGAGTCAAGCTTCATTATAATCTCTAGAGGTAAACTAAACAGATTCTTTGCCTGCAAACATTTTGCAAAATAAGCATTGTTTAACCCATTACTTCATATACACGCCTTTTAACGCCTTTTTTCACCCCCCCCCCTTTTTGTTGTCTCTCATGGTGAAAAAATGCCTCATTTAGGCCCCCAACACTTGTTTTTGTTTGAGAAATGTTGTTAAAAAAAGTGACGACTTTTTCGGCGCGGCCCCCCAACCAAAAGATACATCAGGGGGTTGCCAGAAGGGGAATGTGCCCCCTTCTGTTTGGGGGGTTTGAAGGGGGGCAGAGTCCCCCTCATCGCCAAGAAAATTTTGGACTTGTGAGAGGCTGTAAATGACCCCAGATTGATCATAAGGTAACGTTTAACCAACGCTGAAAAGCATTTGACTCTATCTTAATCCATTGAGAAGTTGCAGCACTTTGAAATCAATTTTGATGGAAAAAATCAACGCAAAATAGTGATTTTTGGCAATTTTGAGATGTCCCCTCGTTGCCTTGGTAACAGGATAATTTAAGCCTGTGCATGTTGTTTCAAGGTCAATGGTCCAGTCAACATTTGTGCCAAGTTTGATTAGTATTGAAGCAGTTTTTATAGTATTATAGCAATTTGAACTTGTAGCGGGAGACTTTTCAATGAAAACAACCATTTTTCACAAAATGCTCATGAAGTAATGGGTTAATGAAAAAAATAAAAAATTCTACAAAACAACAAGTTTTCTTCAAATTTATATGACAGGCAATGTTGAAACATGGAAAAACGCAATTTTGGTTAATTTCAAGTATTTTCATCATTTTCTGTTAACCCATTACTTCATATACACGCCTTTTAACGCCTTTTTCACCCCCCCCTTTTTGTTGTCTCTCACGGTGAAAAAATGCCTCATTTAGGCCCCCAACACTTGTTTTTGTTTGAGAAATGTTGTTAAAAAAAGTGACGACTTTTTCGGCGCGGCCCCCCAACCAAAAGATACATCAGGGGGTTGCCAGAAGGGGGATGTGCCCCCTTCTGTTTGTGGGGTTTGAAGGGGGGGCGGAGTCCCCATCATCGCCAAGAAAATTTTGGACTTGTGAGAGGCTGTAAATGACCCCAGATTGATCATAAGGTAACGTTTAACCAACGCTGAAAAGCATTTGACTCTATCTTAATCCATTGAGAAGTTGCAGCACTTTGAAATCAATTTTGATGGAAAAAATCAACGCAAAATAGTGATTTTTGGCAATTTTGAGATGTCCCCTCGTTGCCATGGTAACAGATAATTTAAGCCTGTGCTTGTGTTTCAAGGTCAATGGTCCAGTCAACATTTGTGCCAAGTTTGATTAGTATTGAAGCAGTTTTTATAGCATTATAGCAATTTGAACTTGTAGCGGGAGACTTTTCAATGAAAACAACCATTTTTCACAAAATGCTCATGAAGTAATGGGTTAAAGGACAAATACATGTTTATACAAAATAAAGATAAAATACTCATAACATACAAAAATATAGATAAGGCAAAGAACTTCATACAAATTGTCAAAGTTGTATTTAAATAAAGTGCTAAAATATGTTTTTTTTTTTAATTTTTTTTTATTTTGGTTGGCTTTCATGTTGCATCAACAAGGTCATATGGCCTTTATCAAGTTTTATTATTGCCTCTGGGGATTATTTCAGACATGAATGGACACTTCAATAGAACCACAGATGTTTTATGAAACCACCAACATACAATACATTATTTCAATCAAATTATATAGACAGTTTTAGCTGTCTATAACTATAACAAATATGGCCAAGTATGAGTATAATACATTTATATACCATATAATGACAAAGTTATAGCTAATAACAGGTCAAGGTCATTGATGGGCTATTCCATTATTCAGCAGGTTAAGGGTTAAAACTGACCTTGTTTGAGTATACTGGCATCATTGAAACCTTCCCAAGGTCATCCCCTATGAACAACTTTGCACTTGTTTGATCCCATAGCAGACTGGTAACTAGGCAACCAGCAAGGTCAGAGCTTGATCGTAATGTCTCGGCTTTTGACCTTGACTCCAGTTTCAGGTCTAAGACATATATATTGCTTGAACTAAAATCAAGATGGTAATAAAACTCTTTTAACAGAATTATAAATGGAGCTTACAGTTTTTTGAATACACAAAAAAAAATTGACTTGCAAAACCAAAGCTGATCTTCATCTGCTGTTCATATTAAAGTGAAAAATCATTTTATCCTCCTGCCAAAAAATAAAAAGTTTCTGTTCATTTCATTTTTTTAGTGGTTTGAAATGTTTTTGACTAATTTTTCAAAATTTTTAAAAAATAAAAGAGATACACAAAATTTCAAAGTCATCAAATTTACAGAAATACCTGCACATTAATTTGATACTGGGAGTTAATTTTATATATAACACATGAGTGAAAGTTTAAACAACGTAAAAAGGTGGAGATTATTAACTCAACTAGCAGTTAACTGTCTATGCTCAACCTACAATACTGACATGCTTCTACCTCCAGTATCACCAGCACTACAATACTCATCTCCTAGAACTTCATCAAGTCTCATCAGATTAAACATAAATCAGTGCTTTGGGGTGTAAGAGATGATTCAATCAATAAAACCCTGCCTCCTATTTTAACTACCAGTATTTGTTTTTTTATTGTCATTGCTCATGAAGGATCTGCCCTTTTTCAGTTAACCCTCTCATTTTCTTTGGCATTTCTTTATAAAAAAAAGTCTTTTAGCAGTTTTAATCTTTCTTAAGTGTAATCATTTTCTATGCCCATGTAATGAGATATTAAATATGAAACTTACCTGACAAAAGCAACATATTTTTCATGTGGACTAATCCTCACAAGAGAAACGCTGTTGGTTTCCTATAAAAATACATATTACACTATTGTTACATTAAGGAGGCTCATTCTAAAATGGCACAATTTTTTGAAGGGTAAAAGGCTTGATTTTATAAACTGCAGAATAATTGTTAGCATCATGATTAAGGCAATACTAGCAAACTCACAAAATGCAAGTAAAAAAAGAAAAATGTCAAATAAACATCTTTTGAGTATACACAGAGAAGATGTGTTATGCTTTGAACCCTACACACTATATGTAAACACAGTATGAATACACAGTGGCTGTTTGTTTTTTTTAAGAAAGGATCAATTTACCTTGACCAGTAATAGGGAATGCAATTTTCCAAACATAGTTCATGCATTTTCATATTCAAATTAGACATATTTAGCAAAAATTTCATAGATTTCAATTAATTCCTGCAATAAAAGTATGTAACCCAATATGTGAGCATAGTATATCTTTAAATAATCTACGAAAAAAGACAATTTCAGTGACGTACAAAAAGCAAGAAGAATGTTAACATTTGCATACGGACGTTTTTACTGCAGTCAAACCTACATCTACATTAGACAGTCATGAGAATACAAATGTGGTCTTTAATGTTCATCCAAAAACAGGTTATTTTTGCTGTAGTAATATTGTCAAGAGGAAAAACAAATGCCAATAACTCTGGCCTATGCTAATAAGTAGTCTATACATATATGTGATTGCTACATTATATACAACAATGATCTTTCAAAACAGGTTTAACTGTAAATATAATGAATGTTAATCATGAAAGTCATCCAATAGAATTTACCTGTTCAGCAAGTTCACATTTTTAGCAAATCAATCTTTTCAGCAAATTCACTTTTTCACCAGATTCAGCAAATTTTCCCTTTCTTCAAATTTACCTTTTCATTTCAGAAAATTCAGCATATTTACCTTTTCAGCAAATGCAATCTGTAGCAGTTTTTGGTCTACCCTAGAGAAGATGTAAATACCTCCAGTGTTGGAACCAAATGCAACTAGTTTGTTAGATACAGAGACACAATTATACTGAAAATAGAAGTGAACTTACTTATATTTACATGTTAACTTTAAGAAAAATAACCTATCAAAGATTAATTACAGATGAAATATGTACATTTGTATTACATAAATCATTCTTTAATAAAGATAGGGAGAAACTTACCAAAAATGAACATAAGAAACAATAAAATTTCTCTCAAAGTGAAATTGGCAGACACAGTACAAATGGTCAGAAATATAATAACATTGTAAAATTAAATTAAGATAAAGTAAGAATATTGAATTGTTAAAACAATATTTTTTATTTTACTTTTATTTTTTTTGACAATAAATTTTTATATTTAGATAAACTGACACACAACAAGAATTGTGTAGACATCTTTTTCATTTGACCAAAATAAAACAAGGATAACCTTAATGCCTATGTCCACCTTAAATTAAATTTACAGTCATAATACTTCTTTCTCCGTTGGCTCGAAGTACCAATTTCTTGAGCAAATTTATTTATGCGAGCACTCCGAGTTCTAACAGGAACAAGCAATTATCATAGTATTGCAAGCAATCCATAAGTCCCCTACCGGTTAGAACCCCATCAACATTCTGAAGGGCCATTCACTAATGTTTCAATTTTTCTCTATTTTAAGTAAGTTTGTTGGAAAAGTTCTTTAAAAGTGATCACAGGAAACAGTTTTTATGAACAGACAGACAGACTGACTGAAGGACACTCTAAAGTTAATATTTGAAACATCCCTGTTACCAAAATATAACATTTTAAAAGCAAAATTCTTAAACAGGAGATAACTCTTGAATTAAAGATGCAATCTCATAAAAATTTTCAGCTCTTTTTGACTAATCACAAATATTGTTATATTTGCCATGTTTTAAGCCTATTTGTTGCCAAGGCAACAGATATTTTTTCAAAATAGGAAGAACAGATAAGACATGCATAATCTCAAGACTGCCATCTACCCATATGTCAAGTTTCATAAAAATATTTCCAGTACTTTTTGAGTTATCACTGGATTCAGTTTATGTGTAAAATTTGCCATATTTTCAGTCTATGTGTTGCCATAGCAACCAGAATTTTCAACATAGGAAGAAAAGAAAAAGACATGCATAATTTCAAGACTGCCATCTACCCATATGTCAAGTTTCATAAAAATATTTCCAGTACTTTTTGCTTTATCACTGGATCCAGTTTATGTGTAAAATTTGCCATATTTTCAGCCTATTTGTTGCCATAGCAACCAGAATTTTCAACATAGGAAGAAAAGAAAAAGACGTGCATAATCTCAAGACTGCCATCTACCCATATGTCAAGTTTCATAAAAATATTTCCAGTACTTTTTGCGTTATCACTGGATCCAGTTTATGTGTAAAATTTGCCATATTTTCAGCCTATTTGTTGCCATAGCAACCAGAATTTTCAACATAGGAAAAAAAGAAAAAGACGTGCATAATCTCCATACTGCCATCTATCCATATACCAAGTTTCATAAAAATATTTTCAGTACTTTTCAAGTTATCACGGGATCCAGTTTTGTGGACAGACGGACTGACAGACGGACGGACGGACAGACGGACGGAGGGTAAACCTAGTCCCCTCCGGTAAACCGGTAGGGGACTAAAAAAGTTTTACTATTATCAAGGACTGATGCTTTAACCTTAATCCCTTAGTCACTGGAGTATATGTTATAAGAAAGTCAACTGTCAAACAAAATTCTTTAAAAAAAATCATTTTTAAAGTTATTTTAACTTCAATGAAGAGAACATAGTGACAAACCTTCAGCCTGGATGATCTGTTAAGTGGTGCCTGAAGTTCATCTGTGGACTGGCCTTCCAGTAGAACATAGTCTGAGTCTCTCTCAAACCATTCACTCCCCATCCTGTATGCTTGGTGAGGTAACTAAGATTTTGTCACATTGCTTCACTGTGAACCTATGTTATAACTGAAACCAAATGTAGCACCTTTTAAAGCATCATTCTACAAAGCAAACTTTTTGGCTGATAATAATATCAGTGCAAAAGAAAATAAAAATCTTTAAAAAGGCAACATGATACATCTAAGACTACAGGAGACATTAATAGTGTTTATGCAGTATCAAAAAACAACCAAATACAAAATCACTCCCTTTTGAATTACTTGATCATATTAACTTGTACTGAGGTTGAAATTTCTACTTGTCTGTTTGGTTTGGCCACTAGAATTTCTCATGAGGCAAATGCTAAACCAACAGCATGACTATAATATTTGAAAGTCTAAAATCAAATACTATTTCAGTATTTTGATACTCAACAAACACTCATTGTTCATAGCCTAAAGAAGGGAAAACAGGCCGGTAGGCTTACCTAAGCTTGCTTTGAACGATGTTGACACTTCGCTAGCCAATGCAGAACTCAATTTACTTACTTAATTCTAGATTTATTCGGGCACTTTTAGTCCCGAGATAACCGTCGCGCATGCTGTCCGGCAGGTTTAGGATCACTAAATTATTTTCTGCATTTACAACAGGGGGAAGTCAAAGGCTGGGTCCTTGAAGCGGACTTGTAACACATGTATATTTTAAAAAAATCAAATAATAAATAATTTAAAAAATATATAGAATTCTTAACCTACCAGTGAAAATTTCTGTGTCAGTGTGAAAATTGTAAAATGAAAGGATTTTTATCTGACTTTCTCACTCATACTCCTAGGCTTTGACTACTTTCATATTATCCAATAACAAGTTTATATATTACGTTTAAAGGGGCAAAGACCCCATGACTCCAAAAATACAGCTTGCCTCACAAATGAACCAAGTATTCCAAACTTCACATTGATTAGAAAATGGGCTAAAGCTCTAACTTAACTGTTCAAGTTTTAACACACAGACTGTATTAAACAACAATGATGACACAGTGATCATTATAGTATACAGTAGTGTAGAAACTTCCTGATATATTGACATGCTGCACAACAAAGTGTCAAAATTTTCTATAAACTCGGAAAATGAACAATATATTTGTAATTATTTTACCTGGGTATGTACATGTATCTCTACCATTTTTAGATCATGTGATACAATCATCATTATCAGTAAACGCTTGATTTCTTTTCGTGAAAATAACTTTTCGTTACACTACTGTATAGGACTTAACCCATCTTGTTAATCTGTTGTGAGCTAGGCATATGCCTTTGAAATATTCATTACAAATTAAATGTAGAATTCTAAACTTTTGTGATGAATTAATTATATTAATGATAAAAAGATAAAATTTGTACTTTTTTTATTTCATGTCAAAAAATTATAGACACATGTGTATACTGTACTGTATACTAGGCCTATTGACCTCGATGTGAAAATTCCTTGCTGCCTTGAAATTTGTGCATACTCAGAATTACTTTTAGTTGTACTGTATATTCAGATTTGACAAACTCCAGTTAATGTCTATAAATACAATAAATACATGTATAATGTATGTTGATTTGGTTTTAAAAAATACTTTAACATTTTACCATCAGATTTTATAGCAACAGCATTTTTTAAAAATCTTCTATAAGATTTTATTGTAAATTTTTTTATTTTTTTTTCATAGCTCATCAGTGTCTTTTCAGTTCTCCAAGGTATATATATACAGTTGAGTTGAAACCGTGCATTAGATCTAACTAGCAGTGCACACCATGTGCATCTTAATCTTAGATTAATTAAAACATTTTTGGTTCACTATATTCCTTATATTATTATAGATCTAACTAGCAGTGCACACCATGCAATTTGAAAAATTAGCAATGTTTAGTTTATGAAAATAAGAATCGTCTTCATATACATTTACATGATGTATGTCTTTCTCAGGTCGTGAAAAAGGAACAAAATTTAAATAAATAATAAAATTCATCACCTAGAG